>NC_086449.1:756788568-756821068 GCF_028390025.1 Pseudophryne corroboree
CAGGCTTCATGGATGAAGACGTCGAGGTTGACACGCCAGAGGATTCCATGTCGGAACAGTCGACAGCATCAGGTGAGGTGGTGCAGTCAGTATCGGAGTCCTCCGCAAGCTCTAGTTCGCGCAGCTCTTCTTCTTCCTCCTCTTCATCTTCCTTGTCGTCGCAGGCGTCCGAAGTAAGTAGCACTACTAGGGCGAGGAAGAGGGCGACGAAATTCGCCAAGCGGGCGGCAAAGCAGCAGAAGAGGCGTAAGCGGCGCAAGCGGGATAGCGAGGAAGCTCGTAGGGCCAAGAAGCGCCGCGATTTGCCCGGGGTCGTTCGCTGCGACTACACCGCAGTAATGCGGGGGCTGCGGGATAGCTGCCGCAAGAAGGGCATGGGGGCTGAGGCTTTCCGGTCCTTCGATAATTGGCTGGCCGGGTTCTGCGTATTTGCGGCATGCTACTTGGAGGATAGGCCGGAGGAGCACATGAATGTAATCCGGTATCTGCAACTCGTACACGACATGCAGCGCACATCCTCGGGCTCGGAGTGGCGTCGGTATGATCAGGAGTTTCGGGAGAAGCAGGATGGCTTGCGGGTCATGGACTTCGGATTTAAGGATGTGGAGGTCTGGCTCAAAGTAACCCGGGCCTCGCAACAGGAGGAGGAACCCCGGAAACAGGGGACGGATGGGCGACGCGCGGGGCCATCAGCCCAGGCGTCGACGGCGGATTTGCCAAGGCAGGTGGATCGGCCGGCCGGGCAGGAGGGCGTTCCGCCACAAGAGGAAAGTGTTTCGCTTTTAACAGCGGAACATGTTCCTTTGGCAAGCAGTGTCGTTTTCGTCACTCCTGCTTGCAGTGTGGTGGATCCCACCCAGCCTCCTCTTGTTTCAAAGGCGGTAGACAGGGAGCGCGGGGTAAGCAAGCGTACCCCAAGCAGGCCGCGAGCGGATCCGCTCCGCAGAGCTCCAACACCAATTAAGTTGGGGACTATGGGCTGGTGGTTGGAATTGTATCCGAATAGGGAGGATGCAAAATTTTTGTTTGACGGTTTTAAGTTTGGTTTTCGCTTGCCTGTTGCGAGTGAGGTGTCCGTGCGGGCACAAAGGAACCTCCAATCTGCCCGAGCCTTGCCGGGAGTGCTTCGGGAGAAAGTGGATAAGGAGGTCAGGTTGGGCAGGATGGAGGGACCGTTTATGTCACCCCCGGTGGATGATTTGGTCAGCTCTCCGGTCGGGGTGGTTCCTAAGAAGACTCCAGGCGCTTTCCGGCTCATCCAGCATCTTTCTTACCCGTTAGGGGCGTCGGTCAATGACGCAATACCGCCGGCTCATTGCTCGGTGGTGTATCAGTCATTCGACGAGGCGCTAGAGATGGTCCGCAGCTACGGGACCGGGGCCCTTATGGCTAAGATTGATGTTGAATCAGTTTTAGGTTATTGCCGTTGCATCCGGACTCATTCCGTTTTATGGGTTTCCGGATTGGAGCGGAGTATTTCATCGACAAATGTTTGCCGATGGGATGTTCCATTTCATGCTCATTTTTCGAACGTTTTAGCACGTTTCTTCATTGGTGCGTGGAGTCTTCGTCAGGGGGTCACGGGGTTGCACATTACCTCGATGACTTTCTGTGTGCGGGTACGGCTAATGCTACGCGGTGCGGGGACTTGCTTTTTAGCATCCGAGCTCTATTTTACCACTTCGGTGTGCCCGTGGCCGTGGAAAAAACAGAGGGGCCGGCCTCATGCTTGTCATTTTTGGGGATTGAGATTGACACGGTGGCGGGAGAGTGTCGGCTGCCCCGGGACAAAGTTTCGAAGCTCCGCGACTCCATTTGCCGGTTCTAAGGGTCGCGTAAAGTCACGCTGCGGCAGGCGCAGTCCTTGCTGGGCATGTTGAACTTTGCTTGTCGGGTAATACCGATGGGCAGGGTTTTCTGCCGGAAGCTGGAAAGGGCGACGGCGGGGTGTGCCAGGCCACATCACTTTGTGCGTTTGTCCTCCGAAATAAAAAGGGATTTGGCCATATGGGCCTCGTTCCTGGAGGAGTTCAACGGGGTGTGCATATGGCAAGCGCCAGCGGTGGACAGCGAGCGGTTGCAGCTGTTCACCGACGCAGCGGGTGCCTCTGGATTCGGTTGTTTTCTGGAGGGATCTTGGTGCGCGGCATCCTGGCCGGTAAAATGGCATAGCGAAGGTCTAACAAAAGATCTGGTGCTTCTGGAGCTTTTTCCCATTATGGTAGCGTTGGAGGTCTGGGGCGATCGGCTGGCTAATCGCAGCATAATGTTTAGATGCGATAATCTGGGCGTGGTGCATGCCATTAATAACCAGAGGGCAAAGTCGTTGGTGGTTCTGCGGGTGCTAGGGCAATTGCTTTTGACATGCTTGCGCAGGAACCTGTGGTTCCGCGCGCAACATGTGCCCGGTTTGGAGAATGGAATTGCCGACGCTTTGTCGCGAGGACAGTGGGAGAGGTTTTGGTTGTTGGCACCCGAGGCCGACGAGCAAGGTTTTCATTGTCCCGGTTATGTTTGGCAGGTGATCGGGCCGGACTGGAAGGTCTAGCGTTGCGGTCAGTCGTGCCAGCCACGCTCAAGGCTTACGGACAAGCTTGGAACGAATGGGAGGAGTTTGTCCAAGGTCGTCAGCAGAAAGGTAAGAGCAGGCATCGGCTGATGCTTTCTTTTATTTGGCAGCTGTATGTTTCCGGTAGGTCCCGTGCGGTGGTATCCCGGTACTTGGCTGGAGTCTCGTTTTTCTGCAAGCTGCGGGGCGTCCCCGATGTGACAAAAAGCGATGTTCTGCGGAAGGCTATGAAAGGGTGGGCGCGAGTAGCGCCGACGCCTCCAGATGGGAGGCGGCCCATCGATGCGGCTTTGTTGCCGGCCGTCATCGCGGCGGTGGGGCGAGTCGCGTCGTCCAGGTTTGAGACGCTTTTGTTCAGTTTGGCGTTCTCAATGGCTTACCACGGGGCCTTTAGGGTATCGGAGTTGGTAGCGCCTTCCAAGAGAGCAGATTTGCGCATGCTGGTCGGAGACGTGGTAGTGGGTGAGAGGTCCTTGCTGTGTAGATTGCGGCGCTCTAAGACGGACCAAGTGGGGAGAGGTCGCTGGGTCACTTTGGTTCCGGCACAGGAGGAGAGCGTTTGCCCAGTAGGTCTGGCTGTGCAATATGTGGCGGTGCGGCCCGCTAGGAAGGGGTCATAGCTATTGCATTATGACGGGCTGCCGGTGACGAAATACCAGTTTCGTTGGATGCTGAGGCGTTGTTTGACAGGCTTGGGCCTCCCACCCGCTGCGTTCGGTACCCATTCCTTTCGAATAGGCGCTGCGACGTCGGCTGCGGCAGCGGGTTTGTCCAGAACTGAAATCCAGGCGGTGGGGCGATGGAAGTCGTCAAGTTACAGACGATATATTCGCCCCGTGGCATGAGAAGGCGGATTGCGCATGGCGCTCTGTTTATTTGCGTTTGTATTATATTGTTACAGTTCTGTAAGTTATGGTATTGTGCGTCTGTTGGTTTCCCCCTTTTTATCCTACTCAGGGATTAGCTACTCGTCGTTGCTGGCATGAGTCGGCAGCGGGGGTCTGGAGTTATTTTGCGATTTTTTGCCTGACTTGACGGACTGAATTCTAATATACAATTCGGCTAATCTGTTCTAATCAGAGTCCCTCAGCAGGTCTTTACGCTTTCACCTCCAGCTGAGTTATTACATGTGTTTCCCATTTTATACCCCCCCTCCCCCCCCCCCTTTTAATTTCGTTTGAATTTATTTTGAACTTCCCCTTTGTGTGTCTATGTTCGCTTCAGATTGGCAAGGAAGCATGGTGCAGATCGGCTAGGCCGTGACTGCTGCAATAGCGAGATCTATACGTTTTTTCTTTTTGGCAGATCCTTCAGGTGAAAGCAATTAATGAAGCTTTAGTAATCAATTTTACCCCTCTTTTCCCCTTCAGGTTGGGTTGAAGACAATTTGGCTATTTGGGTGGTCGGCCACTCCTATGTGTACTGGGCGGCCAAGTTTGTGGCATCGGAGGGGGCTCAGGCGTTGCCTGGAGCACAGGGTGTTAAATGGCTTGGCTGGCGAGGGATGATGTGGAGCGAGCTGAAGAGTAGGCTAGTTAGCCAGGCCAGCAAGCATGGAGTCCCTAGGGTCTTGGTTGTCCATCTAGGTGGCAACGACCTGGGGAAGAGGACATCCCTGGATCTGCGGTGGGCCATGATACAAGATCTGGCAAGTGTGGCCGCGGCATGGACCAATTGTGTGTTGGTTTTTTCATTGATGGTGCCGAGGTTGAGTTGGAGGGGTGTGGCGGATGGTCGCCAGATTGATGAGGCCCGGAAAAAGGTGAACGGGGCGGTGGCGAAGTGGGTGCTGTCCCACGGAGGGAGGGTGGTTCGCCACCCTAGGATTCGGTTCAGAGACAGCCACCTTTTCCGGCCTGATGGGGTACATCTATCCAATGAGGGGATGATGTTGTTCCTGGAGGATCTTGGTTTCGTTTTGCTGGAGTTAGGGTAGGTTATGGTGGCGGTGCGAAGACTTTGGGGATGAGTCTTTCGCTGTTGGCGGAAAAGAACGGCAGTTTTCTATTTGTATGGTAAACTGTAGTGTTTTACAGTTTAGTATGGTTTAGGTGCACTCACCTCCATCGACTTATTGGCCGCTTGACCACCCGTCCGGGAAGGCAGCGGCAGGGCACCCAGGAGCGGTGGGTAGTCACTGTGGGGGTTGAGTTGTCACCTATTACCGGTGTGTGATGGTTGTATTAAAATTAGGATCGTTTCGAAGTTTTAGTAATTTAAGGTTAATTTAGGTTAATAGAGCCGTTCTTTTTGCTGCCACCATATGCCGGCTGGATCGGCATCTTAATAAAAATTTCTATTGACAGGTTTGCTATTGGTTAGGGACAAATAAATAGCTAGCAATTTTTCTGCCAAAATTCAAGTCTCCGTGTCTTTATTTCTGGTTGTGAAGGTAATGAAGGTTTACTTTAAAGAAGGGGGTCCACCAAATATCACTAGGATGTTTAACCCTCAGCCACAGCAACCCTGTAAGAGCGACTGCCACCTATTATGTAGTTATTATCCTACTTATGTTGGATATCTCACAGATTATCCTTTGGATATTTTTAGGTAGTCAACATGAGTCCAAGCACTTCAAAACAGGACATGGCTGCCGGAGAGCAGCACAGAGAATTTCAGCTCCTCACACTGCTACAAGTGCAAGTACGAAATGGACATTGCTAGTCAGATGCGTCCCAAATGTGTCCAAAGGTGATTTGTACTCCTTAAACTGAGGTGGGTGTCTGTAGCAAGTTGTAAATGTTACTGTGAAGTGTTCAGAGAAATATGATCACGTGCATTACAAATTAAGGTGATTTAGGGCTGACGATTTAAGATCACAAATAAATGGCTCGTACATTAACTGGTTAATATTTAAAAAAAAAATACTCAGAAATTGTCGGGATTTTTATGATTGAATTAGGTAAACAACACGATTGTATTTAAAAAAGTTTTTTTTTAAATTATTATTTTTATAAACACCAGTTAAATATTGATGATAGAAATATCGGTACATCGATTACTGGGGGAACATTGCTGCCTATCGGGAATCCACATTTTCCCAGCAACTGCTTCGCTCTGCAACAGGTGGGGATTTTAAGAAACATAAGGGGGACTTCTATTACATTTCCCCAGCGGACGCTAATGGCTGCAGTGGCGGGGTGGGGGTGCCACTGGGCTGCCCAATCCGCAGTCATCGGCTGGACAGCAGGCACTGGGGGGAGGGAACCAGGAAGCAGTGGGAGTCAGGAGGTCCCTCTGTGAGCAGCAGCTTCTGGAAGACTCTCTTCCAGCAGCCCCGCACAGTGACCTTTCTGACTGGTTGCATCTAATATGACAGGGAAAGCCCAGCCTTGCGTGGTCGTATCCGACGCAACCATGCCAGGCAAGTGGTTAAGACATCAGTTTCCTCTGCAAAAAAAGATTTGCGCTGCATTGTACTTCAGCCAAGCATAGTCATTTACATCATTGCTTGCGGCTTTGACCAAAAAGTGCTGCAATTTGCCAGTGCAAAGTGCAAACTGTAGTCAAAAACAATTTAAGCGGAACCACCATACATCAGATTAGTCAGTGTTAACCATAGGAGCTTGCGATCAAATACTTTAAGTCAATTCAATTGTTGCCTTTACAGTACAGCCATTCCCAGAAATAAATAAAAAAAAAAAAAAGCACTTAAAGCCCTAATTAAATTTGTCAAAGAAATTGCATTATCCACTTTCAGGCTGTTGCTTTGTCCACGAGGCACTGATACGAACATATTCAGTAGGAGATTCTCCTGAGTATATCCGATAGCAGATCAGCCTGCAGCCGCAGTATTCTGGCATCAAGCGATTGGCAGGGATTGGCTGCTGGGCTGTTTGCTATCAATGCGCATTAACAGTGTTTGAGCATTGGGCTAACTTACAAGGCCATCACAGGCTACCATAAGAGTCATCAACGTGCTGCCAGCACAAGCTATTGATTTTCATGTCAGTAATCTAAAGGCTAAACATCTATTCCAGTGCGCTGGCCTGCTCGTGCCAGTTGCTCTGGGATGCTGACTCACTAACTGGAGCACAACCAGCACCACGGCCCACAATGCACTGGGTCACATATATACGTACATATGCCTTTCTGCAGTATAATAAAACAGATTACGAGCTAGAGAAGAAAAAGAGAAGAAAAAGAAAAGAAAAAAAAAAAAAAAAAGATTGATTGATAAGAAGGTGTGGAAGAATAAAATGATAAAGGGACAAGCCGGGAAGAAAACAGATGAGGTGAGCTGAGCAGGTTCTCCCGAGACCCTTTTCGGGAGATTGAAGTCGGCTTTGAATGTGTAATTACTGGGGCTCAATAAGATAAGATGCAGAGCGTATGTGGGTGGTGAGCAGGGTGGCCTGGGAAATTCTCCATCATTAACCCGTCCACATAACATCTCCTGCAGTACCACCAGCAGCACAGATGGGATCAGGCCGAGCCCCGAGCAATTACAGGCCGGTGATAGACCTTATAAAATCACCTGCTTTATACGGATACGCTTAACCCTTTCCGGAGGGTAACGCTCACTAAATAATACATTTGCTCTAGATAGGGCGATGGAATAATAAAACACAGATGGGCAAGTTAGATAATAAAACTTGGACGTCCGCCAACCATTTTTGTTTCCCCGTAGGTGTGAAGCAATGACTAAGGGCAAGCAGTGTTACATAGGATTTTTCATTATGGTTCTTAAACCTAAATGTGAGAAGCTATTACATGGCTCTTAAATTATGTATTAGAAGCATTAGATGGCTTAGTGCTTCCATTCTTATGCAATACGCTGCTAATTGGGGTTGAACTTTACAACCTGAAGATGATGTTCTGCAGGAAATGGACTTTCGAAAAAAAAATTACATATTGTACCATATAGCGTTAATGGCCAACCATAGACGCATCACTTTACTCATAAAGGTTTAAGCTGTTCGAGAGGGCGCAAAATAACTGTAGCATATACTGTATATTTTATCCCTGCGAAGATCGTCCGTCAATTGGTACGGAGACTGCACAGGTACCCAGAGCAGAACTAAATGGTTATGTGCCTCTAGAGTGGTGACCCTGAACCATCACTGATCAGTTTACAAAACCCAGATAAATTGGTGTGGCTAAGGGACACTTCTCCTTCATGCACTTATTGGGCAATGAGGCCACTGCCCCTGCCAGGCCCTGCCAAGTGGCTTCATAATGTGAGGAGACCACCGACTTTTCACAACATTCTAAACCAAAATACTGTGGAGGTTTGAACCTTTGCGCACGCTTTTGAAGCAGCAAGAAGCACACCACCACTTCTGACATGTTGGCAGGCATTACTGCCTCACAGCACTGAGGTTATGAGAAAATTTCCAGGAGTGTGGAGTTTGTATGTTCTCTCAGTTTACGTGGGTTTGCCCTTGGTGTTTCCGTTTCCCCCGGCATTGGAAACACACTGGTAGGTTAATTGGAAGGTTAATTGGCTGCTTGTAGAAAAATGAACCCTAGTGTATGCGTGTCCATGTGATAGGGAATATAGGGCCTAATTTAGACTTGATCGCAGCAGCAAATTTGTTAGTAAATGGGCAAAACCATGGGGGTCATTCCGAGTTGCCATTCTTCGCAGTGCAGCAATCAGGTTACTACTGCGCATGCAACGCAATGCGCACGCGCGTCATAAGGGTACAAACAGCATCGTTGCTGTGCAATGCTTCTAGCGACGATTCCATTCGCACAACCGATTGCAAGGAGATTGACAGGAAGAGGGCATTTATGGGTGTCAACTGACCATTTTCTGGGAGTGGTAGGGAAAACACAGGCGTGTCCAGGCGTTTGCAGGGCGGGTGTCTGACGTCAACTCCGGGACCGGACAGGCTGAAGTGATCGCAAGGGCTGAGTGAGTCCAGAGCTACTCAGAAACTGCAAAAAACTTTTTCATCCCGCTCGGCTGCATATGCGATCACACACTTGCAAAGCGAAAATACTCTCCCCTAGAGGCGGCGACTATCTGATCGCTGCTCTGCAAAAAATAGCTAGCGAGCGATCAACTCGGAATGAGGGCCCATGTGCACTGCAGGTGGGTCAGATATAACATGTGCAGAGAGAGTTACATTTGGGTGGGTTATTTTGTTTCTGTGCAGGGTAAATACTGGCTGCTTTATTTTTACACTGCAATTTAGATTTCAGTTTGAACACACCCCACCCAAATCTAAAGCCCAGTAGACACGGGGAGATTTGTCCCGGAGATGTGTGGTGAGCAATCTAGCACAGATTGCTCAGCACACACCACAATGTGTGCACTGTGTGCTGAGCGAGGGAGGGGGAAAAAAAAAAAAGCTCACTTCGCAATCTCACTAGATTGGCCAATCTAGAGCCAGCGATAGCGACGCACGGCTGTCGTCAGCACCACTACACACGGAGCAATGTGCTCTTAATTTCTGAGCCACCTAGTCAGATTGCTTAGAAATTAAGTAAATATCGCTCAGTGTGTACCCCCTTTAACTCTCTCTGCACGTGTTCTATCTGCCCCCCCCCCCCCCTCCCCCCCTGCAGTGCACATGGTTTTGCCCATTTGCTAACAAATTTGCGGCTGCGATCAGGTCTGAATTAGGCCCATAGATTGTAAGCTCCACCGGAGCTGTAATATTCTCTGTAAGCGCTGCAGAATATATGTGCGCTATATAAACGTTAATAAGAATTACATTTAGTCTCTGACAGATGGGGATCACCTGAACAGAGATGAAGCGCCATGAGAAAACAAATACAGTACCTGCAGTTAAAGGGCTCATTTCATATTACTCCATGGAGCACATTAATAGCAGCAATGGGAGATCTGCTTAATGACGACACAAAATGATTATATCATTATCTTAGCAAGAGTGTTGCTTGGCAGATATAATTACTCAGCTAAGCCAGCACTGACTGTAGCCTTTAGTTTCATCTAAACGGAGTTGTGTAGCATATGGTAAGATGGTGATAAAGTAGCAGCATTAGCCGCTTCCAACCGACAGTGGTTCTTTGCTGATTAGCGGCAAAACTGCTGGAATTCATGATTAATACATGTGTGTTAGCATGCAGGCCGCCTGTTGTGCGTCACACCTGTCTGGAGGGGAGGAATGCGGTGTCACCACCTGCTGACAATGCCAGAGACTGACAATACCAACAGGACAAATCTGATATTTTAACAGTATACTGTGAAATGGGTGACAGCGATTTAGGAGGATTTTGAGGACAGGGGTCCTAAAGATGGGCAGGGGCGGATTGGCCATAGGACTCACCAGGAAGATTCCTGGTAGGCCGACGTGTCTGTTGACCCCCACCCCCCCCTCCCACATGACAGGCAGCCCACCGCACTCAGTACACGGCAATGCCCCAATTAATTCTGTCATTCCACCTCTGCAGTACAGCAATTCTGCCATCCAGTGACGCTGCCATGGCTACACGGTATGTTATACCTCTTGTGCTGCCCATGTCGGGCCACTTCTATAAAATCTTACAGGGCCACTTTTAGTTCCCAAGCCGCCCCTGCTCTGCAGCAAAAGACGCAAGTAAGACTGCGATTGCGTACAATCAGGCCCTATGAGGAGGGATCCCGCCCCCCTCAGCAGACTCCACCCCCCTCATCAGACCACACTCCCATTAGAGCTGCGTCCATTAATTTCCCAGGCTGGTTCTCCATCCCAATCCACCCCTGAAGATGGGTGTAAATGCCTTTGTAACTGTGATCCCATACACAGTGGAGGTGCGTCAATATGCACATGTCACAGCCAACGGGATTTGTATTGAGACTTCACCGACATGCGGGGCGGGATAGCCCTGTGCTGGGAGTCCCCCAGCATGTCTATGGTCATGATCGCAGCCCTGCAAAATTTTGCAGGGCTATGATCAACTCTGAATGACACCCATAGTGCATACACACTAGGCATT
Organism: Pseudophryne corroboree; assembly: GCF_028390025.1. NCBI lineage: Eukaryota > Metazoa > Chordata > Amphibia > Anura > Myobatrachidae > Pseudophryne > Pseudophryne corroboree. The sequence goes on from NC_086449.1 coordinate 756,799,028, forward strand.
ATTGCAAGCGAAATCGCACAGTGGCGTCATGCTGCGGCCAGCCCTAACTTGCAGCATCTGACGATCTAGTCAGATTGAGCTGCATGTACAGGCGACAGCGGGGGGTCATTAACGGTGTTGTGTGCATCGGCCATCGCTGGCAGCATACACACTGGGCGATATTGTAAACTGCTATTTGTCATTTTTCAAACACATGGGTCTATTCATGAAGCAGTGAAAAGTGTACAGAAGTGAGCCAGTGGAGACGTTGCCCATGGCAACCAATCAGCATTGAAGTAGCATTTAACATTTGCATACTATACAATTGTATGGAGCAGCTGATTGGTTGCCATGTGCAACTTCTCCACTGGCTCACTTCTCCACACTTTTCACTGTTTCATGAATAGACCTCTTAGGGAGCTGATTGTTTTGTACTTTATCTCTCTCCATGCTTTGATACATTTCCTCATAAAACAGAAAACAAAAGAATGTTAACATGCATACATATCTGATAACAAAGAAATCAGCCACCTTATAAGTGCCAAAGGGAGAAAAAAAATAGGTTTTAAGTAAAATAAAAAAATAAAAAAAAACACCCTGTTCTCTATCCACTAGTCCTATGCTTTCTATACGGTATACGAGTATGTGTTATGTGGTGGAAAAGCCGGCCCCTGCGGTCACAGCCAGACCTACGCTGCCTTATGCCAAATTAAAGTCACAAAGACTAACACAATCTGCATATTTGTATGTGAAAATGATATATCCGGGCTCCCAGCATGCCTAGAACAATATGTCACAGAGTACTGAAAACGGCTCTGCCCTGGCTTCTATTCTGTGAGACAATGACATTACAGTGTGGGCCTAAACTGCAGGAGCCTCAGCGAAGCCTCTCTCAGCCCTGCAGCCATGTCTCTCATTGCTTGCCTTGCATGTCACACACTTCCCCTGCAAGCTCCAAGTTAACACTGATAAATGACTTTTGAAGGAGGGCGCACTGCTTAGGTTAATCTGGATGATCACTGATGTATGACAGTGTCACAACCTGGCTTTTCTTCACACATCCACGGCTGAGACATATTTCCCACATTTACAGAGCAACCCCAAGGGGTTATCACTGTTGTCAAATTAGCACATGGAAAGCTTTGCATTGCTCCCACCTTCACACACAGGAATCAATGAGAAGAAAACAGAATGACAAGCCTATCTGCATTTTAAGTTTAACCTATTCTTACTGTTTTTCATCAACCTTTCTTCCCCTTTGGAGATAATGTGAATGCACCTCCAGCACCCACTGCCCCGCCACTGGTGATCACATGTCCTGGCCCCTCTGCACTTTACCCCCAACATTGAAGGTCACACGAACTGGCACCTCCCTGAAGCTGTGTGGTAGGGGCATACCACTCCTGCCGCCTGACACGGTCATATGAGCTGTAGGTATAAGGCGGAGCGGGGTAGAACCTAAGGAGGTGGGAGCACAGGGGGGAGAACAAGGAGGAGATGGGAGGAAAGAGGGAAGAATCAAGGAGGAAAAGGAGAAGATCATAGAGGAAAGTGGGAAGAAAATGGAGGAGACTGGAGGAAAGAGGTTAAAACATGGGGTAGATGGGAAGAAAGGGGGAAGAACATGATGGGAGATACGAGGAACATGGGGGAGACAGGAGGAAAGGGGGAAGAACATGATGGGAGATACGAGGAACATGGGGGAGACGGGAGGAAAGGGGGAAGAACATGAGGGAGACTGGAGGAAAGGGTGAAGAACATGAGGGAGACTGGAGGAAAGGGACAAGAACATGGGGGAGACGGGAGGTAAAGGGGAATAGCATGGGGGAGACAGGAGGAAAGGGAACAGAACATGGGGGAGACTGGAGGAAAGGGAACAGAACATGGGGGAGACTGGAGGAAAGGGAACAGAACATGGGGGAGACTGGAGGAAAGGGAACAGAACATGGGGGAGACTAAAACACTAATAAATATATATATATATATATATATATATATATATACACACACACACACACACACACACACACACACACACACACACACACACACACATCACGGGTGATAGTGTAGGACCTGCATGAAGGTGGGGTACCTTGGCGATCGGTTTGCAGGCTTCCGTGCATTGGCCAATTCACTAACTAAACCCCCATCATTTATTTATTAAAGTTGTGAGGCTAAGAGATAGATAGATAGATAGATAGATAGATAGATAGATAGATAGATAGATAGATAGATAGATAGATAGATAGATAACCCTTGATCACCTCATTGTACATATGTTAGTGAGTACTAGTACTTGTCACTTTAAATCTTACAATTGTGATGCGGCAATAAAGGGTGTTATATTGTTGTCTGTGACCATGCTGGGCCCTGTGTAACTGGGCCTTTATCAAGCAACTTCCATTTCAGGCTGTATATGAGAAAAACCTCAGTTGTATTATTACTGAGGCTTCACGTCTCACTACCCAATTTTTATTTTTATTTTATTTTTTAAGAAAAAACATAGTAGCTCTTATATTCATGGTTTTAAATGAGACAGGAGGGAAGAAGACCCCACACAAGCACCACTAATATCCCGACAAACAGCTGAAACACGTGAAAAAGTGACACTCGCACAGGGCTGCTTTTCTTGTTTTAAGGCTATTTTGCAATTGAGATTATAAAACATAATTAAAAATTACACATGAAAGTAGAAAGCGAGAGAGAGGCAGAAAAGGGATTGGGAGCGCGTGTATGATAAAGGCTGGGGTTATCATCCGGAAGGGAGGGAGCCTCGGGCTGTTATCATTTAATTAAAACCTCTGAATATCCTAGCTGTCTCCACCTAATCAAAGGGGACACAAATACAGAGGAGCGGTGGGGGCGAACAGAACGGAGAGAAAGCCGATTGGAAACAGGAGAAAGACGGGGATGCGGTTGGAGGGGATTAGACAAGAAAACAGAACGATGTGAGGATGCAACACGTGAATTGAGAACGTGAAATACAAGTGAAAGAGTTACGGTGTGACTAATGACGGTGGGCAGGTGGATTAGGAGGGAGCCGTGAATTTTACATGGGGAGGAACATAACGTCAGGAATCACGACAAAAAAAATAGGAACGTTTGGAAGCCAGAAGCACAAAAAAAAAAAAAAAGCTGACAATGAGAAAAGAAGAGAGAGAGAGAGAGAGAGAGAGAGAGAGGGAGAAAACGACACGGTTGAAGGTGGACATAGCTTCAATGAATCCATCCGTTTAATCCCACGGTAAATCTAACAATTGAAAGCGAGGGGTGGAAACAGTAGGAGTCAAAAGAGTGGAAGAGATGGAATCAAAGCTCGTCCTGGCACAAATGAAGGCACAGGGGGAAAAAAAAAAAAAAAAATATATATATATATAACAAGGTAAAGATAAAGAATCAAGAGGGGATAGAAATGAAATGCACGACCACAGTCGTTTGGTTCATTTCTGTGCCAATTAGAGCATCCGAGAGACTGAGGAAGGGAAGGGGGGCAAAGAGAGACAACGATGTTTATCCATTCATCTCGGTGCCAATTAGGGAGTGGGAGGAAAGCATAGGAAAAGGAGGTAAAGTGACAAAACTGCACTATTCACGGTTTACCAACCTGGTGGGAGAAAACCTAAAACAAAAATAGGGTTTACTATAAGATTCTATAATGCAGAATATTTAATATTCTCACTTAATAGGAGGCCTTATCCTTTTAATGTTACAATTGCCCAACTCTTCTATATGCCAAGGGGGTCGCAGAACCAAAACCACAGTCTGAGTGACTGGATGAAAGGCGTTCTGTCAGCGTTTATCCTGTAAGTTATAACTTGTGGGGAAGCGGGCGCTTCTTTTGGTCTAACGTTCTACACTTAAGGTACCTATCTTGTGTGCGGTATAGAAGATCTACAGGAATTAATCAGTCAGTCATTAGGTCGGCCCCATATGGTCGACATGCACCTGGTCGACAGAGTCAAAAGATCAACAGGGTCACAAGGTAGACAGGTACAAAAGGTCGACATTGAAATGGTCGGCACAAGTTATTGTTTTGTTTTTTTCCCCGTTTTTGGTGTTATTTTCTATGTTTCATGATATGTGACCACAATTATAGCAAACGTAGTCCCTCGCGGGCTCGCCGTGCTTTGGGCAAGGTGTCTCGCTGCTTTCAGCACAGGTTACTATTCACAATCGTGGTCCACATGGATGGTAAATTAAGTAAAAGTTGAAAAATACCTTTTGAACCTGTCGACTATAAGCACTGTTTACCTTTTACCCGTCGATCTTTGGACCGTGTCGACCTAATACATGTCAACCTATTGACTGTCTCTCTAGACAGTGCAGATCTATCAACCAGATACCATCTATTTTGCAGCTTCAAGTGTGGATATACAGCAGGAGATAACTGAAGGTAGAAATCCAAGAATGACCACCCCCAGGTCATTGCGGAATTAAAGGCAACAGTTTAAGAATATGACACAAGGCCTAAGAAAGATCGCTCTAAGGGGGAGATGGATCAGAGTGGAGAAGTTGCCCATAGCAACCAACCACCTTATGGCCTAGTATTTCTAGTACTTTTTATAAAATGATAGTTTGAGCTAATTGGTTGCTATGGCAACTTCTCCACGCTTTAGAACAGTTATAGGCAACCGGATTCACTTTGGGCGTGGCCTTCTAACCTTCAAAAGGTTTACACATTACTGTTAATCTTAGTAGAGTAGGAAATTAAATACATTTGACCAATGAAAGAGATACCTATCTGTAATAACATTCCAGTAGGCATTTTAAACAAGTGTTACACGCTAAAAAACCAGTATGCCAATAAAGCACAAAGAAGCTGAGGGCTTCAAGTAAAGGCTTGGCAGACCACATGGGCTGCCTTTTGCCCATCACCGATTTAGATGATTTTATGCATTTCCCTTTGAGTACATATTAGTCAGCGTTGCCTGAATGAAACTTTGTTAACGGTTTGCACTATGAAAGTTCCTTTCTTTAGCCTTGGACCTGGTTTAATAATCTGTCAGAACTGTGTTGGGAGAGGTACTAAGCAGTGATAAAAGTGGAGAAGTGAGCTAGTGGAGAAGTTGCCCATGGCAACCAATCAACACTGACATAACATTTATAATTTGCATACTATAAAAGTATACAGAGCGGCCAATTGGTTGCCATGGGCAACTTCTCCACTGGCTCACTTCTCCACTTTTATCACTGCTTAGTAGTACATGTCCCCCAATGGGAGGTATCAAACAGTGGCGAGCAGTAACCTGTACATCATTCTAAGTCAATATTAGTTGGCCATGAAAGTTTTGCCTTGGGTAGATTTACTTCAAGATTCCAAACTCCAGGGTGGCGTATGGGATCCTGGGCTGGGAGTCACTGTTAATAACTCATGGCTATATGCAACGAGAAATAGTCAAGAGCTGGAAGTTGGGATGCTCAGCAGGGGTGGTCTTCAGTTTGCCGGCTGTCGGAATCCCGGCGCCGGAATCCCAACAGCCGGCATACCGACACTTTTTCTCCCTCTTGGGGGTCCACGACCCCCCTGGAGAGAGAATAAATAGCGTGAGCGCGCCACCGTGCCCGCAATGGGCTCATTTGCGCTCGCCGCGCTGTCGGTATGCCGGCGGCTGGGATTCCGGCGCCGGTATGCTGGTCGCCGGGACCCCGGCCACCGGCATACCATACTACACCCCTCAGCAGTAATGTTCGGGATTAATAGAGAATAGAATATTTGGAGCAATCTTCCGAGTAAGTGCAGTGTTGCCCTGTAAAATAATATAATGTGCTGGAGCCTATCAGTAAGACTCATTCCATATCTTCTTATGTAAAGGATGCCGCATTATGTTTTACACTTACTTTTTGCTGAAGGCCCCCTGCAGATGTATAAGTGGCGGATTCAGTTCATTCTCCAGCTGCGCAAAGTCAGACTGCCAGCTTGGCCAGGTAATATCGGGACAGGAATTATGCTGCAATTAGTTGCTGCACACCTGGATAGTAAAACTGCAGGTACAGATGTCAGCTAAAGGCAGGTATGGAGCTAGTATACAGTCTAGGACCAATTATTGTCACTACTTATCTCTCGTCATTCAAAAGAAAATTAAATATCCAAGTAAAAATTACGCTAGCATACCACGCTGTAAAATACACCCTGGCCAAGCATAAGAGAGAATATTTATCATTATGTCTCCGGGTGCTGCGATAAGTAGGATTTATGGCAGCAATAAAATAAATTATTATTGCTGGCAATTGTAAAAAAAAACATCCCAATCACCACCAAAGTACGGGCCATCACGAGCGAGACTGTCTCAGAGCAGGAGGACTTGACATGCACTTGATTTTGCACAGAAGAATTGAACATTTGCTCTTTCACTTGCATTAATGTAATTTTTTATTATTATTTTGTTCTGTTAATGCCATCCAGTGATGGCCGTAACAGATATAGTGGTAGTACAAGTAACACAGCAAAAACAAGCTCCGCTTTTATTACCGCTATCAGATCCCATTAGGCCGTTGTCCGTAATAGAATTTAGGGCTCTAATAGATTAGAGAGGCAAGACTTTCAGGGCAACAGTGAGCAGGATAACAACTTAAAATTAAAATTTGGGGTTTTCATCTGGACCCTGAGATGACAAATGTTAATACAGACCAATAATCCTTCTAATGTGTACCCTGTCATTCACAGGGACAGATGTACTAAGCCTTGGAAAGAGATATAGTGGAGAGAGATAAAGTAGCAGCCAATCAGCTCCTACCTGCCATGTTACAGGCTGTGCTTAAAAACTGGCAGTTAGGAGCTGGTTGGTTGTTACTTTATCACTCTCCACAGCTTGGTACATCTGCTATACAGTCTTAAAAGTAAAGAAAGCAAGACTTTTACAGTTTCAAAACAGATAATCCCATTTCCACATTGTATCCGCCTTATTTATATAATTGAAGAGGTATGTAGGCCGAGTGTTTACTAATGGTGGTATATGTGAGGTAAGAACTGAATTTTCTTGTGACATGTCACATCTGTCAGATTGAGGAGACTTAATGAATCACAGGGTCACCCTCTAACATTACCCAGTAACAGAGCATTGATTTCAAGTGAAATAAATGCGTTGATCCCCAGAAATGCGGTTAAACCTATAAATGTATTGCATACATCTAACTGCATGTGACAGTAATTGTGTCTCGTCTTTTTATGAGCAATATGCAACCTGTCTGCTGCCTTGTGCTTCCCTACAGAAGACCTGACACTGACTGATCAAGTGCAGCAGACACAGTGGATTTATGTGTGGCCAACTGGTGCCCGATACTGCTGGGATATCACTAATCCCATAATCCTCTTCTGCTCGCAATGGCTTGATCCTTTTCAGAACCTGCCACACTGATCTCCACTACTTCTTAGGGCTCCACTCTCATTCTGCCCCCCCTCCATCCTCCTCACCCGTCACTGCCACCCAATCTTACTTAGAAGGACTGACTAATCCACCAATTCCCTTTCGTAAAGACCGTCAAATCCTCGGGTACTAAGTCTATGAAATCAAGACATCGTGCAAGAAAAAAGGAGCTCGCATGAACAGACAGCAAGAAGGAGAATAACAAGTTTATTATTATAGAATTTAGAGGGAAAGGCCAGGAAAAGCTATGTATGAAAATAAAGGTTAAGTAGGATAGAGAAAAAAAAATAAGCTACAACGCAGAACATAATAGCTGGGTCCAATAGTGAACATAAGATATACCAATTTTGCCCTTGTAAAAAATAAAAATATCGGTTGTGGAAAGAAGTTCGGTAACTTCGGCATTTTGTTCAGCAATTGTCAAGAGAAAGACCACCGTTACTGCTGAGGTGGAGTTTGGAGCTGAGCATGTCCACCTTTTGACCCGGTCAACCTTATCCATGTCGACCTTTTGAACCCCGTGACCTTCTGGGGCCGACTTACTGACTGTCGATCGTTTTACTGTAGATCTATTGAACCACACCTGATCAGTATTACACCGAGAAGGTGTAGTTAGAACAGGGCAATGATCTACTTATCTCTACAAGTTAGTAAAAGCGATGTTCATCAAGCTGAACAATTACCAGCGGCTTGCGTGGATGGCATAAAGTTCGGAAACAATAGGCAGAGGATTGGCATAAAAAGTAACTGGTATGTTTTGCAAGTTATTGGATCACTGCTTAGGCATATGTAACAGAAATATTAACCTGCACCTTTGGCTGGAAATATGGAATTATGGGGTCTATTTACGAAGCCTTGGATGGAGATAAGGTAGACGGGGATAAAGCACCAGCCAATCAGCTCCTAACTGTCATGTTACAGGCTATGTTTGAAAAAAATTACACAGTTATGAGCTCGTAGATTATCTCTGTCTACTTTTCTCTCCATCCAAGTCTTAGTAAATAGACACTTCTGAAGATTAGAAAGAAAGAGTGGTCTTTTGCAAGAGGTGGAGGTGTGTCCATTGTACTCATTCACATCATCCCCAAAGACGGCAAATAGAGGATAGCTCTTGCAACGCCCACAGACTGACCCAATGACACCCTAGTCTGCAAACATGCAGCCTTATTTATTTCTTCCATGGAGCATTTTGACGGGTACAGTAGATTGGGAGGAATGGGGTAGACATAATAGGAGAGAAATAAAGTTGAGGTTAAAAGCAGCTGCAGACACGGCCCAAGTCAGAGATCATAAGAGCAGACAAGAGACAACACTCCTATCCCACACAGCAACAACGATGCAGGGCACAGAAACACAAAGGGGAGAACAAGCTTGGCCCAAAGCCCTGGAGTGGATAATTACACATGCAAACACAAAACAAAAGTTGACAGAGAGAGGTGGGCACGAGGCCAGATCAGCGAGGAATCTCAGCGAGAGTTCACAACTCCTGGAAACTACAGAGCCTCGATCGAAGGCTTCTCATTCTCTGGCTCCTTGTTTACTGGAGGCCCACCTACACAGCTCTCTGCTTGAAGCCCTGCACTGATCAATACCAAACAAATGGATCCTTTATGTGTTTAAGAGCCTCTGGCTTTCTTTCTTGTCCCCTTGTGACGCTGCACGGAGGCCGGGGGGGTGGGGGTTGAGGAAAGCATTGCACATATAAGAGTTCAGAATACGGCGATGTAGGATGGACTACGCTGCCAATTCCTTCCTCAGCCACAACTACAATATAGCAGAGGCCAAGATTTACATTTACTGCATTGCCCGTCCTCAAGTAACCCGAATTGAGAGGGTTTTAAAAGGATATTTCTGATTAAACGCAGCAGCACTAAATTAAATGTAACGATTGCTTCACTTTAATCTGGCTCACTGTGTACGCAATAGTTATCTCTGTAAAAAAAAAAAAAAGGACCGATTTATTTTCATTTAAGCTGGGATATTCTTAGCAGGGAATACATATGTTTGACCGCCACATGGGATGCCGGCTGTCACTATACCGATAGCGGCATCCTGTCTGTCGGAATACCGGCAATGAGTCCCAGCGCAGGATCGCTGTGCTCGCCACAGGTTATATTCCCATTCGGTTGTTGGCGTGGACCCACCAACTGAGTGGGAACAACCTGTGTTTGGGATTCCGTCTGTTGGCATTCCACCGGATGTCGGGATTCTGTCGGTTTACTGATCACCGGGATACCAACAGCCGGTATATTAACCGCATCCCCTTAGAAGTAGAGGCACATGAAAACCAACATACTAGAAGGGAGAAATTAGGGTTCATTATAAATATACTGGTCAGCCAGAACGTTAAAACCAAGCAGGTAAAGTGAACACTCATTATCTTGTTACAATGGCATCTGCCAAGTGGGTGGGAAATATTAGGCATCAAGTGAACACTCGTTCTTGAGGTTAATGTGTTGAAAGCAGGAAAAATGGGCAAGTGTAAGGATATGGCCAACTTTCACCAAATTGTCATGTTAGACGATTGGGTCAGAGCATCTCCAACATGGCAGGTCTTGTGGCGTGTTCCTGGTATGCAGTGGTTAGTTCTTACCAAAAGTGGTGCAAGGAAGGACAAATGGTGAACCAGAGATAGGATCATGGGCACCGAAGACTCACTGTTGCGCATGTGGAGCAAAGGCTAGCCCATCTTGTCCTATCCTGTAGTAGAGCTACTATAGCACAAATCGCTGTGAAAGTTAATGCTGGCTGTGATAGAAGACGTCAGACCACACTGTGCATCCCAGCTTGTTGTGTATGGCGCTACATAGAGTGCCCATACTGACCCCTGTCCACTGCCGAAAGCACCTACAATGGGCACATGAGCGTCAGAAGTGGACCATGGAGCAATGGAAGAGGTGGCCTGGTCTGATGAATCATGTGTTTTTTTACGTCATGTGAACGAGTCCATGAGCTTGGCCTCAAAATTCTCCAGATCTCAGTCTGATCAAGCATCTGTGGGATGTGCTGGGAAAACAGGCACTAGCCACGGACGCCCCACCTCACAACTTACAGGAACTGCTGCTAATGTCTTGCCACCTGTGCTCCTTGTCTTTTGTCCAATTGCCCCCTTAAGAAACTGACTAGCTGATTGCCCATATGAAGGGTACAGGGTTATTAAGAGCTAGATCTCAGTACTGCCTGTTTCTACAAGCTACATTAAGATCCTCCTTTGCTCCTGAGATCCTCCCTCCCTGTATGTGGTTTTACTGCCATGTTTTCTATCCATGCAGTTTGCTGTTATGTATTGCACTTACGCTTTTTTTTGTTTTTATGACTACCCCATGCAAGTCGCTGCATACATATTGTGCCTAATAATCTATTTGGATTCTTATCAGTTTCAGCCACCTGATGGTCAGTAGAGGGGGGCAACATGGCAAGGCCAACCCACTTGGTCTAAAGCAGCTGATTAACCTAGCCACAAGTGGCCAGCTTTCTAGAACCTGGGCATTCTACTCTACAGTGACAGCTGCTAAACCGCAGAGGTAAACTGCACTCCAAGAGAAACCTACATTATCTAATTAATGGAACTCATTTTGACGCTTGAAACACTGATATATTTAGTTCTATAAAGTCTTGTGCCTATTTCCCAGAAAGTATGTATTTTCAGGGTAATAAAACAAAATGTAACTGTGAGGGGGGAAAAACGACGACGTCTGTATCGCAGCCATTTTCTAGAAAGGTTCAACTTAACCTTGGCATGTCTACTATAGTGATCTGAACAATGAGACCTGGATACAATACACCTTTGTACGGGATTAGAAAAAAAAAATTGCTCGCCAGACAGGAGGGAGAGGAAAACATTAATGTGGAACCTGGAACAAACGTTTCCAACTTCAGAGACCAGCTACTGAAAAAAACCTTATGCTCGGCTAGCCAGACAGCGCTCTCCGCTCCGCCATGTCTTCCCTTGAAGTCACTTAGCATCTTCTGCCTCTCACCCACACTTGCTCTCTCTGGACAGTGCTTAAATCCTTCTCTAATTGGTTTGATGTTCTGGCTAACAAGTCGATATCTGCAGCCAGGAACAGATGGATTAGCAAGCGACAAGTTGGGAGAGGAGGTGGGGGTTAGAGGGTGGGAGGTGTGCAAAGGCGATGAGGGTGTTAAACAGATTTGTGCTGATTTCATAAGTCTGATGATCTGTTCCAGGCTCACAGTTTCACACCCTGCTGACCGATGTTCATTGCCAGCCCTAGTTATAAGCAGAGAGATGCGGCGGTGTTACTGCGTTCCTCTGACCAGAAGCCCTTCTAACAAAGTCAGAGCTAAGGTTTGCTCCTGCAGTTGGTGGAGATCTCTCCATTACGCCGGGCATCAGAACACAGGCTGGGAGAAGGTTTCAGCTAATACCAGTGTGATTCAATTAGCAGCATTTAACGGGAAATGATTAGATGGGATGGCAAGGTAATGCATTTACAGGCAGGGAGGGCGTGCGTGCTGCAGAACTAACAAGGGATAACCTCACATACTGGAGATCCAGCAGCTGAAAATGGAATTATAACCCCAAGGGCTAGAAGCTTCTAATTGAATAAGCTCAGAGCAGATAGGCACAGAGGCCCAGATACATCCGGAGAGGGAAGAGCAGATTGAGGACAAGTTAAGGCGAGGGAGGGAATGGATAGTCTCTCATTGTGCTTCGTATCCTTACATCAGATTTGTGCATTACATCAGAACTGAACGCTGTAGGGGGAGATCAAGTGCAGGAATATAGAGGGGGGAGATTTATCAAAGCTTTGTTTGGTACTTTGTCTACCTCAATCAGCTCGCCACTGTCATTTTTCAACACAGCCTATAACATGGCAGTTGGGAGCTGATTGGCTGGTACTTTGGGTTTTACGGACTTGGAGAGAGGAAAAGTACCAGAAAAGACACTGACTAAATTATTGAACAAAAATGAAGCATGGGGCAGCTTTGCCATATTTTTTTCGTCACACGCTTAATACCCCCTTCCAATTTGAGAATAGGTGTACAGACTAATCGTCTCACACACACCCGCGATCCATAGAAACTCATGGGTATGTACGCTCACGCAAATGGGTCTCAGCCGCACCTAGTACATATGTGCGGTCCATTCGTGGGCTGCGTGAGGGGTCATATCTGTGTGTGGACACAACTGTAGATCAACGCAAGGAGAACAAGCGCATACTGACACACCAAGCAGCGAATTCCGGTTGTGGTGTGGAAGATCTACCGTGTATAGTTAGACAGTTAATAGGTCAACCCCATATGGTCGACGTGTACAAACAGGTAGACAGGTGAGACAGTTGGTAAAGTCGACAGTTATAAAAAGTTTCCATGGTGAAAATGTCGACACAAATTGTCAACACAAGTTTTTTTGGTGAATGCTTGTATGTTATTAACCACCATCAGGTAAACATGTACCCTTGCAGTCTCGCTTTGCTTGCCATGCTACAGGCCAGGTGGCTCGCTACACTACCGTTATGCTCACCACAGGTTACTATTTCCAATTGTAGTCCACGTGGTAAACTAGGCAAAAGTTGGAAAACATGTAAGAAAACAAAACCAAAAAACATGTCAACCGTTGGTGTGTTGACCATTGACATGGTTGACCTTTTGTACCCGCTGACCCTAAGCACTGTTGCCCTATTCCATTGGAACCCGCAAATTCCATGAGCAAACAACATTTTATTCCATTTACTGCTAACCCCCTAAATGGATGGAAAGTTTTACATAATATTATAATAATTTGAATGGAGATACGGTCATTAGGTCAACAACACTTAGGTCGACAGTTATTAGGTTGACAACTATTGGTCGACATGGTCACTAGGTCAACATGTACTAGGTCAACATGAGTTTTTCTAATTTTTTTAAATTTTTTGAACTTTTTCATACTTTACGATCCACGTGGACTACGATTGGGAACGATAACCTGTGCCGAGCGCAGCGACAGCAGAGCAAAAGCACCTTGCCCGAAGCATGGCGAGCGAAGCGAGCCATGCGGGGTACACGGTGCACTAATTGGGGTTCCCGGTCACTTTACGAAGAAAACAAACCCAAAAAAAGGGTAAAAAAAACTCATGTCGACCTTTTCCCATGCCGACCTTGTTCATGTCAACCTAATGACTGTGTCGACTTATTCCAGTTGTCGACCTAGTCACTGTCGACCAATAGTGTGGTAGACCCAATGACTGTCGACCTAAGTGTGGTAGACCCAATGATCCATACCCTTTGAATGTTTATCTCAACCTCACATTTCACGTTTTCTTTCCTCCCCTTCCTCTATAGCAGGACAGGTTTATTTCACAGCTCCAGTAAATCTTGACAGTAGAGCTAGCACATGTCAGGAAAGCTGCTGGTATGACAAACGCTCGGGGGGTCTATCCCATTGCGCATTGCGTTTACAGACAGCGAATGCCGGCATCAGACACTACACTAGGACTGTGCTCCTATAATGATTTATACATTTATAGTGCCATTACATTGACACATCACTTATATTAATATATACTTTGCAGATCTGTTCCTGCTAAATAAATCAGGCAAATTAAGCATTGTGTTATTTTCCATGACAAGGTGGTCACTAGGGACTGACTGTGGCAGCTCCGGTTAATGTTATTACAGTTTAATATACAGAGGATGATGGTTCTCCTGCACACTTGTGTCACGGAACAGTTAAAGGGAAATTATTTGGAAAGGAATCCTGAGCAAGCACATCAATGCAGTCGACGTAAACTGATTGTGAACCTGGACGTGCAAGCCTGGCTTGTGCTTGGTGGCCGGGAATGCCGCACGTGGTGCAATCACGTAGCAGGGCCTGCCGTGCCTGGCCCGCTGTTCCCGTTAATCAGCAGGCTCAGGTATCCAAGGACACTGGTACATTGAGTCATTATTTCAGCCTCTTAGCTCAAGTACCAGAGCTAGAGGAATGTTAATTGGGACCATAATTTTAATTGAGCAACAGTGAAAATGCCACATGTGGATGGGAGATATTACATGCAGGTTGCCTTCTTAAGAGGCGCCAAATAAAAACTGTCAGAGCCTGATGAAAATATCTTTCCCATAACCAAAACGTGACTATTAAAATGTGTAATTTGTGCGCTCTTGTATTAACAAGGTATAAACCACAACCTGTTTATGAATTTTACAACGGAGGATTTGCGGGAATTAACAATTACTTTAATTCACACAATTATGATCTCTTGCTCTAGTAAAACCTGATTTGTAACTGAAGACTGTTCCCCAGAGGCGGATGAGTCACTTCTTAAATAGTTTCTTCCTTTAACTTTTCTTTAATTGACACTTTAAGCTACGTACAAACGGGCATTAAAACTGTGTGTTTAAGATGTGGTCCTAAAGCGAGGTAGGTGCGTGCAAATCCGCGGAGAAAATAAAACCACTGGATAATATTTGTATAGTCCCCTCCTGTTTCCTTCTATAATCCAAAAATGATGCTGGTAAGCTAATTGGCTCACAATATACGGGATCCTAGTGTATGTGTGTGTGTACACATGTGATAGGGAATAGATTGTAAGCTCCACTGGGGCAGGGACTGGTGTGAATGGGCAGATATTTTCTGTAAAAGCACTGCGGAGTATATGTGCGCTACTGTATATAAATTGGGGCTGATCGTGTACGGGGTGTACACGCCCACATGACACTGGCCACACCCACACATCGCTGGACACAGCTACTCCCCTTCTCACAATAGGCCCTTGATCATTTTCAGCTCTAGGCCCATGTGGCCCTTAATTCGGCATTTAATACCTGGAGATTCCTGAATTCCAGAAATAGGCCAACATTCTGGAATCTGCATCACTTTCTTGTTAAGTGTGTCCTTTAATGAAGAGACTTGCAAAAGCAGGCACAGTGCCTACCGCACAAGCATGTATACAGCTCACCGTGCAGTAGGTGTGGTGAGGTGATATGATATGATGATTCAGGGGCGGCCCGCACCCCCGTAGTGACGCCACTGATATGAAGTGGTTTCAGGGAAATGATGTGAATCAGTGCGCAGTGAGTGCGGTGCTGTGATGATGTAATCTGAATTACTGCACAGCGAGTGCGGGGCTGTGATGATGTAATCTGAATTACTGCACAGCGAGTGCGGGGCTGTGATGATGTAATCTGAATTACTGAGCAGCGAGTGCGGGGCTGTGATGATGCAATCTGAATTACTGCACAGCGAGTGCGGGGCTGTGATGATGCAATCTGAATTACTGCACAGCGAGTGCGGGGCTGTGATGATGTAATCTGAATTACTGCACAGCGAGTGCGGGGCTGTGATGATGTAATCTGAATTACTGCACAGCGAGTGCGGGGCTGTGATGATGCAATCTGAATTACTGCACAGCGAGTGCGGGGCTGTGATGATGTAATCTGAATTACTGCACAGCGAGTGCGGGGCTGTGATGATGTAATCTGAATTACTGCGCAGCGAGTGCGGGGCTGTGATGATGTAATCTGAATTACTGCACAGCGAGTGCGGGGCTGTGATGATGTAATATGAATTACTGCGCAGCGAGTGCGGGGCTGTGATGATGTAATCTGAATTACTGCACAGCGAGTGCGGGGCTGTGATGATGCAATCTGAATTACTGCGCAGCGAGTGCGGGGCTGTGATGATGTAATCTGAATTACTGCACAGCGAGTGCGGGGGGCTGTGATGATGTAA
The DNA here is from genome assembly GCF_028390025.1 of Pseudophryne corroboree. NCBI lineage: Eukaryota > Metazoa > Chordata > Amphibia > Anura > Myobatrachidae > Pseudophryne > Pseudophryne corroboree. Next base: position 756,815,051 of record NC_086449.1, read on the forward strand.
TCTGAATTACTGCGCAGCGAGTGCGGGGCTGTGATGATGTAATCTGAATTACTGCGCAGCGAGTGCGGGGCTGTGATGATGTAATCTGAATTACTGCGCAGCGAGTGCGGGGGGCTGTGATGATGTAATCTGAATTACTGCACAGCGAGTGCGGGGCTGTGATGATGCAATCTGAATTACTGCACAGCGAGTGCGGGGCTGTGATGATGTAATCTGAATTACTGCACAGCGAGTGCGGGGCTGTGATGATGTAATCTGAATTACTGCACAGCGAGTGTGGGGCTGTGATGATGCAATCTGAATTACTGCACAGCGAGTGCGGGGCTGTGATGATGTAATCTGAATTACTGAGCAGCGAGTGCGGGGCTGTGATGATGTAATATGAATTACTGCGCAGCGAGTGCGGGGCTGTGATGATGTAATCTGAATTACTGCACAGGGAGTGCGGGGCTGTGATGATGTAATCTGAATTACTGCGCAGTGAGTGCGGGGCTGTGATGATGTAATCTGAATTACTGAGCAGCGAGTGCGGGGCTGTGATGATGTAATCTGAATTACTGAGCAGCGAGTGCGGGGCTGTGATGATGCAATCTGAATTACTGCACAGCGAGTGCGGGGCTGTGATGATGCAATCTGAATTACTGAGCAGCGAGTGCGGGGCTGTGATGATGCAATCTGAATTACTGCACAGCGAGTGCGGGGCTGTGATGATGCAATCTGAATTACTGCGCAGCGAGTGCGGGGCTGTGATGATGCAATATGAATTACTGCGCAGCGAGTGCGGGGCTGTGATGATGCAATCTGAATTACTGCGCAGCGAGTGCAGGGCTGTGATGATGCAATATGAATTACTGCACAGCGAGTGCGGGGCTGTGATGATGTAATCTGAATTACTGCACAGAGAGTGCGGGGCTGTGATGATGTAATCTGAATTACTGCACAGTGAGTGCGGGGCTGTGATGATGCAATCTGAATTACTGCACAGCGAGTGCGGGGCTGTGATGATGTAATCTGAATTACTGCGCAGCGAGTGCGGGGCTGTGATGATGTAATCTGAATTACTGAGCAGCGAGTGCGGGGCTGTGATGATGCAATCTGAATTACTGCACAGTGAGTGCGGGGCTGTGATGATGCAATATGAATTACTGCACAGCGAGTGCGGGGCTGTGATGATGTAATATGAATTACTGCACAGCGAGTGCGGGGCTGTGATGATGCAATATGAATTACTGCACAGCGAGTGCGGGGCTGTGATGATGTAATCTGAATTACTGAGCAGCGAGTGCGGGGCTGTGATGATGTAATCTGAATTACTGCGCAGAGAGTGCGGGGCTGTGATGATGCAATATGAATTACTGCACAGCAAGTGCGGGGCTGTGATGATGTAATCTGAATTACTGCACAGGGAGTGCGGGGCTGTGATGATGTAATCTGAATTACTGAGCAGCGAGTGCGGGGCTGTGATGATGTAATCTGAATTACTGCGCAGAGAGTGCGGGGCTGTGATGATGTAATCTGAATTACTGCACAGCGAGTGCGGGGCTGTGATGATGTAATCTGAATTACTGCACAGCGAGTGCGGGGCTGTGATGATGTAATCTGAATTACTGCACAGCGAGTGCGGGGCTGTGATGATGTAATATGAATTACTGCACAGCGAGTGCGGGGCTGTGATGATGCAATCTGAATTACTGCACAGCGAGTGCGGGGCTGTGATGATGCAATCTGAATTACTGCACAGCGAGTGCGGGGCTGTGATGATGCAATCTGAATTACTGCACAGCGAGTGCGGGGCTGTGATGATGTAATCTGAATTACTGCACAGTGAGTGCGGGGCTGTGATGATGCAATATGAATTACTGCACAGCGAGTGCGGGGCTGTGATGATGTAATCTGAATTACTGCACAGGGAGTGCGGGGCTGTGATGATGTAATCTGAATTACTGCACAGGGAGTGCGGGGCTGTGATGATGTAATCTGAATTACTGAGCAGCGAGTGCGGGGCTGTGATGATGTAATCTGAATTACTGCACAGGGAGTGCGGGGCTGTGATGATGTAATCTGAATTACTGAGCAGCGAGTGCGGGGCTGTGATGATGTAATCTGAATTACTGAGCAGCGAGTGCGGGGCTGTGATGATGTAATCTGAATTACTGAGCAGCGAGTGCGGGGCTGTGATGATGTAATCTAAATTACTGCGCAGAGAGTGCGGGGCTGTGATGATGTAATCTGAATTACTGCACAGGGAGTGCGGGGCTGTGATGATGTAATCTGAATTACTGCACAGCGAGTGCGGGGCTGTGATGATGTAATCTGAATTACTGCACAGGGAGTGCGGGGCTGTGATGATGTAATCTGAATTACTGCACAGGGAGTGCGGGGCTGTGATGATGTAATCTGAATTACTGCACAGCGAGTGCGGGGCTGTGATGATGTAATCTGAATTACTGCACAGGGAGTGCGGGGCTGTGATGATGTAATCTGAATTACTGCACAGCGAGTGCGGGGCTGTGATGATGTAATCTGAATTACTGCACAGGGAGTGCGGGGCTGTGATGATGTAATCTGAATTACTGCACAGGGAGTGCGGGGCTGTGATGATGTAATCTGAATTACTGCACAGCGAGTGCGGGGCTGTGATGATGTAATCTGAATTACTGAGCAGCGAGTGCGGGGCTGTGATGATGTAATCTGAATTACTGCACAGGGAGTGCGGGGCTGTGATGATGTAATCTGAATTACTGCACAGCGAGTGCGGGGCTGTGATGATGTAATCTGAATTACTGCACAGGGAGTGCGGGGCTGTGATGATGTAATCTGAATTACTGCACAGGGAGTGCGGGGCTGTGATGATGTAATCTGAATTACTGAGCAGCGAGTGCGGGGCTGTGATGATGTAATCTGAATTACTGCACAGAGAGTGCGGGGCTGTGATGATGTAATCTGAATTACTGCACAGCGAGTGCGGGGCTGTGATGATGTAATCTGAATTACTGCACAGGGAGTGCGGGGCTGTGATGATGTAATCTGAATTACTGCACAGCGAGTGCGGGGCTGTGATGATGTAATATGAATTACTGAGCAGCGAGTGCGGGGCTGTGATGATGTAATATGAATTACTGAGCAGCGAGTGCGGGGCTGTGATGATGTAATCTGAATTACTGAGCAGCGAGTGCGGGGCTGTGATGATGTAATCTGAATTACTGCACAGCGAGTGCGGGGCTGTGATGATGTAATCTGAATTACTGCACAGCGAGTGCGGGGCTGTGATGATGTAATATGAATTACTGCACAGCGAGTGCGGGGCTGTGATGATGTAATATGAATTACTGCACAGCGAGTGCGGGGCTGTGATGATGTAATATGAATTACTGCACAGAGAGTGCGGGGCTGTGATGATGTAATCTGAATTACTGCACAGCGAGTGCGGGGCTGTGATGATGTAATCTGAATTACTGCACAGAGAGTGCGGGGCTGTGATGATGTAATCTGAATTACTGCACAGCGAGTGCGGGGCTGTGATGATGTAATATGAATTACTGCACAGCGAGTGCGGGGCTGTGATGATGTAATATGAATTACTGCACAGCGAGTGCGGGGCTGTGATGATGTAATCTGAATTACTGCACAGCGAGTGCGGGGCTGTGATGATGCAATCTGAATTACTGCGCAGCGAGTGCGGGGCTGTGATGATGTAATCTGAATTACTGAGCAGCGAGTGCGGGGCTGTGATGATGTAATCTGAATTACTGAGCAGCGAGTGCGGGGCTGTGATGATGTAATCTGAATTACTGAGCAGCGAGTGCGGGGCTGTGATGATGCAATATGAATAATTGCGCAGCGAGTGCGGAGCTGTGATGATGCAATATGAATTACTGCACAGCGAGTGCGGGGCTGTGATGATGCAATATGAATAATTGCGCAGCGAGTGCGGAGCTGTGATGATGCAATATGAATTACTGCGCAGCGAGTGCAGGGCTGTGATGATGCAATATGAATTACTGCACAGCGAGTGCGGGGCTGTGATGATGCAATATGAATAATTGCGCAGCGAGTGCGGAGCTGTGATGATGCAATATGAATAATTGCGCAGCGAGTGCAGGGCTGTGATGATGCAATATGAATTATTGCGCAGTGAGTGCAGCACATGAAATAAAATAAACGTCCTGGATAAAGAAACATAATTGAATTAAAAACTACGACAGACTATTAACAAACATTTAATGTTTTCTAAACATACCAGCTAGAGGTTGAAAAGAGCACATCAGTTTGTGGGTAAAATAACTAATCCGTAATTAACAATCGCCATCTTCATGGCTAATTCCCACTAATCTTTAGACAAGACGGGATTAGTGACTGACCTCCCATGTACTATTACCTGACACTTGCTATTTTTAATTGGGGTGTTCAGATCCCAAAGGATAAGGCTTACAGGGATGCCCCTCATTAAGGACAGGTGAGTTATAATACAACGTGATAAAGTCTATATCTCATTATGCTACAACAGTAATCACATTGTGAAACCCACGCTGACAAGGGAGTGTAAGAAAGTATGGCACATAAGGCATGCAAGTGATCTATGCCGCAACAGACTGCTGTTCACCTGCCACAGCAAGACATTGTCTATAAAGAGTACCGAACAGCTACTCTTAGACATGGCGCGGAACATGCTCTAAGGGTAGGTGTGCATGCTTCCATGTATGGGTGTGGCTTATGCTGTAGCTAGGAGAGGCCTCAGCTTTTTTGCAATTTCACTATTCAATTATTTTATTTCTAGAAAAGCGAGTACGCAGAGCTTTTGTTTTTTTGTGGCCAGGATAACTTCGCCCTACATATGGACCGAAACGTGTATGTGTGTATTATATATGTTGCTGAATGTAAATTAGGGTGACCATGTATTTTCTGCATATAAAAGTCCTTATAACTACAGACCAGAAGGCAGGTTTTAGGGGCCAAAGCTAAATTAAGAACTAATTGTCAAACAGAAACTAATGTGAATAGGAAACAAGGGAGCAATTCATGAATAGAGGGGCACGCAAAAGGCTTAAAGGGCAGACAGAGAATGGCGCTCCCTGTCTTCAGTATAACTACAAAGCCAGCTGGAGCCTGTACTTATGAAATAGTCATACTGTAGCTCGGGAGAAGGAGCCAGCGCAACACTTCGGAACACATTTTCCATGAAGAAACTGCAATACTGCAAAGGTCAGGTCAACATACAGCAAGCCATATATCAAGCTAAAAATTCACTGTCTCTAAATTCTCCATTGTGACTTCCCAGCGTCTTATCTTCACGTAACTAGAACTGTACTGCTACAAACAATGTGGAGACTGAATCTTCCATTTCAGAGGCCATCAAATTAGGTTTGTTAACAACGTTTACATCGATTACCATGGCTAGAGGCCGGGAGTCAACTCAATTCACAACAGCGCCGGCTTAGGCGAAGCACCGACGTAGGAAGTCGGAATGTATAAACGAAAACAAAAAACTACATGTAAAAAAAAAAAATGTACTCGATGAACTGTACGAGTATAAAATGGTACACTAAACATTATTATATCCCGTCAGGGTCATACGCCACATGTGGGACAGCACGCAGGAATACCTTGGTGCTTTATAAATGAATAAAGAGCTAAAAAGTATCAGATAACACAAAAACGGTCGTCCTACAAAGACGTCACAGACAGGCACTGAAGTGTGTGGTGCATGTGCAAAACTTCTGAAGGTTGGTTCAACTCTGACCCAGCAACTAACTTTATGGTTCTATTGTTCAGGACACATTGTTAAGTAGAAGCTAGCAAATGCTAAACTACGGTACAGATTTGCCAGGTGGATTAAACAGACCACAACCAATTTGATAAGGCTCTTTAACATTCTGTGGTTAACCTATATCATATGTTTGACAATTGGGCAGTACAGATTGTGTAACGGCTAGCATTACTGCTTCACAGCACTGATGGGTTTGATTCCCCTGTGTGGAGTTTGTATATTCTCCCCGTGCTTGCATGGGTTTCCTCCAT
>NC_086449.1:756826068-756893568 GCF_028390025.1 Pseudophryne corroboree
ACTAGCTGGACAGATAATGCCACAGCCGGGGGTCACTTTTATGCCGTGCCCTGCGGCCGTGGCATTAACTACCCAACTAGTCACCCCTGGCCAAGGTACCCTGGTTGAGTGGGGACCCCTTCAATCAAGGGGTCCCCCCCCCCCCAGCCACCCAAGGGCCAGGGGTGAAGCCCGAGGCTGTCCCCCCCCCATCCAATGGGCTGCGGATGGGGGGGCTGATAGCCTTTTGTGATAATAAAAAGATATTGTTTTTTCCAGCAGTACTACAAGTCCCAGCAAGCCTCCCCCGCAAGCTGGTACTTGGAGAACCACAAGTACCAGCATGCGGGAGAAAAACGGGCCCGCTGGTACCTGTAGTACTACTGGGAAAAAAATACCCAAATAAAAACAGTACACAGACACCTTGATAGTAAAACTTTATTACACACTACCGACACACACATACTTACCTATGTTGACACGCCGACTGCCACGGTCTCCGACGATCCGAGGTACCTGTGAAAAAATTATACTCACCTTCCAGCGTCCAGAGGTACATCCACGTCCAGAGATAATCCACGTACTTGGCAAAACAAAAAAACGAACACCGATCCATACCGGACTAGAAAGGGGTCCCATGCTTTCACATCAGACCCCTTTCTCCCGAATCCCGGGACATCACGTGACTCCTGTCACTGAAGTCCCTTCAGCCAATCAGGAAGCGCTACTTCCGTGGCGCTCACCTGATTGGCTGTGCACTGTCTGAGCTGTCAGACAGCGCACCGCAAAGCCGCTCCATTACTTTCAATGGTGGGAACTTTGCGGGTAGCGGTGGGGTTAACCCGCGGTCAGCCGCTGACCGGCGGGTGACCTCACCGCTAGCCGCTAAGTTCCCACCATTGAATATAATGGACTGGGCTGTGCGATGCGCTGTCTGCTCAGACGCGCAGAGCCAATCAGATGAGCGCAACGAAGTTGCGCTTCCTGATTGGCTTTAGAGACCTTTCTGTGACAGCTGTCACTGACAGGTCTCTCTGCATTCGGGGATAGGGGTCTCATGTGTCAGCATGGGACCCCTTTCAGTCCGGCATGGAGCGGGTGTTCGGTTTGTTTTTTTCTCCAAGTACGTGGATTTATCTCTGGAGCCTGGTTGAGGTGAGTATATTGATCTTTTATTTTCAGGTACCCCTGGATTCTACATGGAGAAGAGGACCGATGTCGGCGTGTGAACATAGGTAAGTATGTGTGTGTCGACGTATGAAATAAAGTTTTACTTTCACGGTGTGTGTGTGTCCTGTTTTTATTTGGGTATTTTTTTTCCAGTAGTACTACAGGTACCAGCGGGCCCGTTTTTCTCCCGCATGCTGGTACTTGTGATTCTCCAAGTACCAGCTTGCGGGGGAGGCTTGCTGGGACTTGTAGTACTGCTGGAAAAAACAATATCTTTTTATTATCACAAAAGGCTATCAGCCCCCCCATCCGCAGCCCATTGGATGGGGGGGGGGCAGCCTCGGGCTTCACCCCTGGCCCTTGGGTGGCTGGGGGGGGGGGGACCCCTTGATTGAAGGGGTCCCCACTCCCCCAGGGTACCCCGGCCAGGGGTGACTAGTTGGGTAGTTAATGCCACGGCCGCAGGGCACGGCATAAAAGTGACCCCCGGCTGTGGCATTATCTGTCCAGCTAGTGGAGCCCGATGCTGGTGTTAAAAATACGGGGGACCCCTACTCTTTTTGTCCCCCGTATTTTTGGCACCAGCACCAGGCGCAGAGCCCGGTGCTGGTTTTAAAAATACGGGGGATCCCCTGTCAATTTTCCCCCCGCATTTTTAGAACCAGGACCAGCTCGAAGAGCCCGAGGCTGGTTATGCTTTGGAGGGGGGACCCCACGCCATTTTTTTTTAGGATTTTACCGTTCCAGCAATAAAAAAATAAATAAAAAATAATAATATTTTAAAAAATATATAAATAATATTTGTGCCTCCAAAAAAAAAAAAAAAAAGTACCTAATCCCTTCTAATATAAATAGATCTGCTATTCCCAAAAAAAAAAAAACACAAAAAAAAACATGTTTAAATTTTTTTTATTTGTTTTCACCCTCCAAAGTGTGGCGGATTGAAAATGACGAATTTGCTGTCTAAAAGCACTGCTGTCGAATTTCCAAACTTGAATTGAATATGCTTTGGTCGAATTGCAGCACTTATATCATTGCAGAAAAGTCGAATTTGCAAAAACTCGAATTTCAAAAAGTCGAATTTTGAAAGTCCGTTTTTTGGTCGGAAAGCACTGAATTGCAAAGGCGAATTTTTTTTTTGGTCGAAAATGACCCGAAATTCGACAATTTCGGGAATTCGACCGCAATTGCATATACCCCTATAGGTGTCGTGGACACCCATGAGTGGGAATAGCCCATGTGCCGGGATTCCGGCTGCCCCTGTGTCGGCATTGTTGACAGCCGGCAAATTAATTGCATCCCCTATGTACTGCATGAGGATGAAGAGTCCTAAAGTGCAATGCTAAATATAATTGTACTATATAAATAAATATAGCTTGATAAATTTGGAGTTTTCACATTGCAATAGATATCAAAGGTTTTTTTTCTGGCTGATACTGCTTCTGTATAAGTGTGGAGATGAGCGCCAACCCCGGTCTGTCGGCACTACTGTCTACAAGATCGGCCCTAAAGTACCAAACAATCAGCTTCTAACTGTCATTTTTCAAACGCAGCCTGTAACATGGCAGTTAGGAGCTGATTGGATGGTACTTTATCTCCGTCCACTATCTCCCTCTCCAAGGCATAGTACACAGACCACCAAATTGGTCTTCTCCGCATCAAAATAAATGGCATATCCTAAATTCTGTGGCATTGTGGAAACGCGACACCTTTCTGAATTGTTCCAAATGCTTATTACATAAGATAATTGCTAGTAGAACATGATATTTAGCATTAATTTCCCCTAAGCAGTTCCAGTGACTGGCAGAAGATACCTAATGAGTGTTGTTTGGCTGCTCTCTAAAAAATATGTGGTGTATAATTTCCTTGAGAAATTCTCCTCAAGCTCTAAGAGTTCTTGTAGAGGATCTATAGCGTATCAATTTTTAAATTTCTCTCAAAAAGTCCCATAGGACCCCCTGACAGGACTGGATGTGAGCAGGAGAAAGAAGATCAAGGCCGACAGCCCAGGAGGAACAGAACAACAGTATTTTGCCTCAAGGAAACCACCACTAACGGAAAACTTCCTTTTTTTAAAATGCTAAGATAAAGTAATTTGCTTAGCCCTAGAGACCGGCAACCGGGCCAAATTTCTACACTTTCAGTAATCTATGGCTACTGGAATAAACACTGTAGTTTCATTCAGCCCAGCTAATGCAATCAACAACAAAAAACAAAAAAAACAAACACAAATATGTTTAATTGTTCAAACAAAAATTAGAACAAAATAAGCCACGCCCCAATTAAAACTGGGTTAAAATAACATCTTATCATGAATAATGGCTGTTGCAAATAGCTCGCGGATGATAAAGGGGTCTATTCATAAAGCAGTGAAAAGTATGGAGAAGTGCGTCAGTGGAGAAGTTGCCTATGGCAACCAATCAGTGTGGAGGCAACATTCATAATATGAAGCCTGTAAAAGTATACGTAGCAGCTGATTTGCTGCCATGGGCAACTTCTCCACACTTTTCACTGCTTCGTGAATAGACCCCCTAAGGGGGAGATGTACTAAGCAGTGATAAGAGTGGAGAAGTGAAGCAGTGGAGAAGTTGCCCATGGCAACCAACCAGCTGCTTTGTATAATTTTATAGTATGCAAATTATAAATGTTACGTCAATGCTGATTGATTGGCTTCTCCACTGTTTTCACTATTTAGTACATCTCCACCCAAGTGCTTTAAACAGACTTGCCTGGAATGTCCAGGAGTCTCCCAAGTTTCTGACAGTCCTCCAGGAGAGTAGACCAGCATCCCAGATAATGCCCACTACACAGATCTTAGTGTAGTTCAGCCATGGGTATGCATTCACTAAGTCGAGAACAGAATGTCAAACGTTATGATGTCAGCATGGTTAAAATATTAACATCTAACATCTTGAAAATGTTGACATGGACAAAAATATGACAGTGAAAATGCCGACATTGTGCATACGGTCGTCATTCTAACCGCCGACATAACGCATGTATCTCCAGCCATGCTGGTGTATAATGGTGAGAGTCATACAGAAAAGGAACATGGGAGGATAGAAAGATTACCATGCCTAGGAGCAGATGTACTAAGCCTTGGAGTGAGATAACGTGGAGAGAGATGAAGTAAAAATCAACCATTTCCTAAGTGTTAATTTTTCAAACACAGCCTGTAACATGACAGCTAGGAGCTGACTGGCTGGTACTTTATCTCTCTCCAAAGCTTAGTACATAGACCCCTTAGTCACTTATAACAAGCAACTATTTGTTTGTATATATTATTCAAGCTATCGCTACAAGAGAACTAGATATGACTCTAAAGTGACACAGCCATAACACATGCCAGAGGGAAAGATTTAGATATGTAGTAGTATTGCTTGTATAATTTGTTAACATCATGGTCAATATAATATGTAATATAATCAAGATCCAGATGTGAAGCATTTTAGAGTTTGGCCTTGGCAGGTAACCCCACTTGAAGATGGAGTTAGCCCGCTATAGTCTAAGGACTACATTCCTCCAGAATCCTCCCTGGATCTGGTCACCCCGCATGCTTGGTCAGTAGGCCACTAACTTCCCTCCAAACACATGCAGGGATGGGCCCCCTTCAGAGCCCCATGTCCATACAGGTGTATATTGATGCATTCAGGTAGTATTTAAATTTCATGCTGCAATAAGCTCTTACTATTATTAGGTCTTAAACCCCATAATTTATCAATATCCCACAATAACATAAATTACATTATATAAGCCTCTCTCTGATTCATACAGGTTATCATTTACCAACAACTGCCGTGCAAACGTCAGGAAGCCATTTTGTAGGCTTAACCAATTCATGACAATGTTGATTCGCTAGCCGAAGGCACTGTCCTTGGCACCACTGTTGTACTTAATGGTTCATCCTTCAAACGCTGGGCTGGCTGCTAGTAAACCAATAAGCTTGCACTCACAAACATTTTACCTCATAAAATGTCTGCCACCACTTTGTGTAGGTCACAAGACCACACCGAAGAGCTGCTAACTCAAAAATGTAAAGCTGCTGTGCATACTGTAATGCCCAACATTTAGACATGCAGAACTAGGACAAAATTGGTCCCCCCACCAAGTCTGCCCCAAAACAGCAGCACATTTCAGTGAATATCCACTCAATTAAGAACGGTCTTGCCAACAACAGGACACTGGAGAGGTATGACCTTAAATAAAAATCAAAAATACAAGTCAACTTGTCTTGACAGACGTTTGAGGTAAGGATGTAACAGGACTTGTTTTTGTGAACATCACTCTTCTTGTCAGTAAGCCTATTAAAAGGAATTGCAGGAAGCATTGTATTGCAAAAAATGGCCAACAGCAGAGAACAGCTAAAGTACATTACATTGACATAATACAAGATAATTGGAATTGTGCGCCAAGCAAGTCCACTTTTGAACTCTGAGCATAGAGTGGCGCTCCTGGGCTTACTGGAGAGATGATTGGCTATTAAATCGATTCCCAAAATGTGAACTCAAGAAGGAAATGCATAAAGGCAGCCTTTTCCATTACCGTTGTAAACAAATTCCATCATTTCCAAGAGCATTTACAGCAAGCCGTCTAGAACTCACTTTGAGTAATGTATAATTAACGGGTACATGCCACCTCTGCACAATTAAAATAACAAATGGAATAATGTACCCCTACAATAAACTGCAAGGATATTGTAAGTCACCAAGGAGTTCTGTAGTTCTATCAAAGCTTATATACAGGTCACTAATCTCCGAGGCGTCTAACAGCCATAATACTTTATACAGGAGTGAACCATTCATTATAACGCACAGATTTTCTTAATGAAAAGTCGCTGATAAGCAATTTCATTATAACTCACAGTTTATATATATTACTTACCGGAGTTTATACCTCTATAAACAACACTCGTGTATCATATACTTTTATACAGCTCTATGCAGGCATTGCTAATGCAATTTTATCTTGCAGATCGCGATTTGATAACATTTCACAGGCTCAATATATCTTTGCAAAGTATGACCTTCAAAAATGTTTCTCTTTCATTAAAAGAATGCACAAAACATCCTTTTCAGTTACGATTTATGTGCAACTATTTTGCAGGTGGTGCCGTCTGATTAATAAAAGTAAGGCGAGATAGAGGGGAATCTACAAGTAAATTAACTGCGTTCATTGAAGTGGAACAAGGAAAAATTTTCTGTACTTACTGTAAAGTCCTCTCTTATCAGATGCACAGACGGAATACAAAATATATTAAATATACTAATTTATTCCTGCTAGCAGCGGAGACGTCTATACGTAATCAATTTATTTCCGTCACGTTGGGTGAAAATTAGATTACAAAAGCTCACAATCCGTCAAGTTCAGTTGGTTGAGGAGTTAAGTCAGGTGCAGACATTTATCATCGGCTAAAAAAGATAATAAAAAAAAGTCTGTCAACTCTGTCTAATTCAATTCCACAAAGAACCTCAGAGCAGCTGCCTCACCTCACTTCAGACAACACAGAAGGGTCATAAAGTGATGGCGCACTGGTTACATAGGCCCCCTCAGCAAAGATGGACTTCATAGTCAAGACTATGCTAAACACACACCCAGGCAGTATTAAGGGATGGGAAAGGACTTTCTACAGGTCACCGCTTACTACCAACGGGTCAGCGGCTTTCTAAACTTTGCTTTGTTGCCCAGTAACAAAAGGGCACAAATTCTCACACATTCCAAATAATTCTAGTTTTCGCCACAGTGCTGCACAGTTCATGAGCAACGGCGGGTTAAAATAACGGAGTGATAAAGAGTGTTCTATCAACCGTTAAAAGGGATCCTTGTCTGAGACAGGGCAGAATACATTATCCGCCACAAATGTACGCTGCGCAGAGATTTAATTCCGGTTTTCCAGACATTTTTATTTCAAGCTCACAAACTTTCTAATTTATGGATTAACGGGATTAGACAGCAAAAAACAAGAACAGTGGGGGCTGCCCAATAGCCAAATAAAGTGCCGCTTTGGTGTGGTGAGACTAAGAAAAAGCCCCATGCATATAATAACTGTAAGATTAACCATGCGTACTGTAATTTTCCCTTCTTTTTTCGATGCAAACATTTGAATCAGAAAGGATGGCCTTCAAATGGTGATTAATGCAAGCTCTCATTAATCTTATTAAATTCTGGTCGGAAGTTCCGACAGGGCGGAAAGACGGAACTTTCCGCCGATAATAGGAACTTTCTGACACTTCAATATTCAATTGAAGCGCTGTTCTTCCGCCCTATTGGAAATTCCGACAAGTCGAAAAACACATGGATGAGCGGAATCTCTGCTCATCCATGTGTTTTCGACCCTGCCGCTGTCGAAAACGGGCTGTTTTCGACCATGAATTTTTGCCCATATGAGAGGGCGGAAATGAATTAGAGGGGAAACGGGCGGAAACGGCCTGCTACTGAATACTTAAGTGTCGGATCCAATTGAATATGCCCCATAGTGTTTAATACACTACAGTTATGCTGGCCATACACTAGGTCGATATCCTGTACGAATAGAGAATATAAACCTGTCATTGGACCCATACCATGCATATCGTGCATGTTAATTGGTGTGAATACGATGTGATGCGCGGCCCTCTGCAATTGCGGAGGTATGATAGATTTTACGGTGCAAAAGCACGGTACAATCTATAGCATCTAATGCAAGTCGTACTAAAGTATGGCCGGCATTAGAATGGTTTGCCATATGGTAAGGCGGAGAGGATTGTGCCAATAAACACTTACCAAGGGCTGGCTGGCAACTTTCAGCCTGGGGGGCAGACTCAAGCAAGCAGCCCAGTTCTTCACAGGGAATCTGCAGTCAGGTGGCCCTGGAACATTTAAATTGCACTGGGCCGAGGAGGGGGGGGGGGGGTAGGGGGGTGCAGATGGCACCCTGCCCCTGACACTTCCCATACAGATGTCAACGCAGCTCTCTCAAATAGTATAGTCTTATTCCAAATTTGGACCCATAGGGAGCTGGGTTTCGCATCATCTGCGGTAACACTTACTCTGTGTAGAGGAGCGTAGTGACTGAATAGGAACAGAGCTAAGGCTGGGAATGGCATTGTGGGTATCAGGTGATAGCGCTATCCAATAAGGATACAGGGATGGAGGGGATAGTTTCATAGCTGGAGGAGTCAGCCTCTTTTTTTCTTGAATCCCGCCTTCCCTCCCCTTTTTTGTTATGTGGGTACCTGTTTTAGGTCATATATGGGTTGATTGATTCATAGGTGGGTAGTCATGGCAGAAGGTTGAGTGGATACCTTTTGTTGTTAGTTTGTTTGGTTAGGATGTTGCAGTTTTGCGAATTGGGGAATGAGTTTTAGCTGTTCTTTCTTTGTCACCATTATCGAATCCCTTTCTTCACAGCTAGTTAAAGTTTATAGTTACTTAAATAAATCAGCTAACATTTATCTGCCAAACCTAAGTCTCTGTGTCGTTATTTTATGTAAGATAAAGTGTTTGTGCTATGATTCAAGCACAAGGTCATTCATCAGCCATTAGGATGTTTAGCCGGCGCTGCAGAGTATCCCGCTGTCACCGCCTGCAAATTTGCTGCACATTTTATCTGACCACCTGCAACCCAGCAGATAATGTGGCCATACGCTGTGAGATATTTCAGTGTATGGCTCAGATACCTGCGTTCCTCCTCTTGGGAGGAGACTCACATTATAGGCAGGTGTATATTGATATACTACAACCAGTTTTACCTGGAGGTAATACACCCAACTTCTGCCCAATAAAACTGCTAATGGAATTACTAAGGGCTGCCCTTGATATGAACTTTTTTTTTTTTTTATTAAAGTACCATGAAACATTTTCTTGTAGGACAAGACGGCACAAAACAATATTGGGTTGACAACCCTATTGAAACAACTGGCATAGTAGAGGTTATGAATATTTTAGTAATGGCAATAGGTATGTTATATTTGTACTTTTTTATGTATATTCTACTAGCTGACAATGCCATTTTTCATTTTCAGGGGTTAAACCTACAGCTGGCAGTGAGTGGTGAATAAGTCTTTATATGCATATCTGACACAGCCGCCGCTACTGGATTGCTGCCAATGATGGGCTACCTGAGGATTATGGGCATTAAATTGCAATAGCTAAGCTGCCAAAGTTGCTGTAACAACGTGGGCATGGATGACGGGCAGACCTTGGCAGAGGGACAGCTTGCCCGACTTAGTGCTTTCATTATAATACAATGGCCCTGCTGTCAGATGAGAATCAAAATAGCAACAATACACTGCATTTCTTTTTTATATCAAAATCAGACCTGGTTACATGTCATAAACTGGTATTACGTAATGGTTAACGCTGGTGCATGGATTTTTAGTCAAAAGCTTAAGCCAATTATTAGGCTCCTTTCAGCTTTTATTTTAGGTTAAGCCATTTATTATTTCTTAACCAGTATAGGTGGTCATTCCGAGTTGTTCGCTCGCTAGCAGTTTGTAGCAGCCGTGCAAACGCTATGCCGCCGCCCACTGGGAGTGTATTTTAGCTTAGCAGAAGTGCGAACGAAAGGATTGCAGAGCGGCTACAATTTTGTTTTGTGCAGTTTCAGAGTAGCTCAAAACCTACTCAGCGATTGCGATCACTTCAGACTGTTCAGTTCCTGTTTTGACGTCACAAACACGCACTGCATTCGCCCAGCCACGCCTGCGTTTTCCCTGGCACGCCTGCGTTTTTCCGAACACTCCCTGAAAACGGTCAGTTGCCACCCAGAAATGCCCACTTCATATCAATCACTCTGCGGCCAGCAGTGCGACTGAAATGCTTCGCTAGACCCTGTGTGAAACTACATAATTCATTGTAATAGTACGTCGCGCGTGCGCATTGCGCCGCATACGCATGTGCAGAACTGCCATTTTTTAGCCTCATCGCTGCACAGCGAACGAATTAAGCTAGCGATCAACTCGGAATGACCACCATAGCGCGCGCACACACTACAGAGCGCTTTACAGAGAATATTTAGTCATTCACACCAGTCCCAGTGGAGCTTACAATCTATAGGAGTCTATTCATGAAGCAGTGAAAAGTGTAGAGAAGTGAGCCAGTGGATAAGTTGCCCATGGCAACCAATCAGCTGCTCCGTATACTTTTGTAGGATGCACTTGATAAAGGTTACTTCAAAGCTGATTGGTTGCCATGGTCAACTTCTCAAATGGCTCTTTTCTGCACTTAGGTGTGTACACACACACACAACCACCATCATGCTTGCCCAAATTTTTTAACTCCGAAGAGGAGATGCAGCTGGCCATAGAGGTACATCATATTGTCCCTGACCCTTTCCCAAGGACATGCTATTCCTCATATTATTCTCCCCATCCTGCAAGCTTCACTAGGCCAAGTGAACAAGACTCTGGGAGATCCACCTAATCTTCTGGAGGATCCAAGGGATTACCCCAAAAACACTGGCGTCTACCATACATCGTGGGAGAGTAAATAATAATAAAATACATTAGGACTAATTTTTTTTTTTTTCCCCCTTAATGATTATTTTTGTCAGAAGCCAATTAACCTAGCGGTATATTTTGGTATTGTGGGAAGAAACCGGATTACTAGGAGGAGTCCTCACAATCATAGGGGGACATACAAACTCCACACAGATAGAGCCTTGGTGGGAATTAATCCTAAAACCTCAGCAAATGAAGTGAGGTGGCAAGTTAACAACCCTTGGACCACCGTGGAAGAGCTGCATGTTTGTTGCGTTCCCTGGACCTGTAGCTCCACAACAGACAGAGACAAAGGTTACATATCTCTGCTCTACCATGTTGATGTAGAAGTATCAGAACTTCTGCCAGACAAAAGTGAAAGGGTGGAGGAGGTACGTTTGGAAGGCAACATGTACCTATGTAGCTTTCCTCTAGGAGAGAGCTGAAAATTTGTATTTGTCAAAGCCATTGTTGTAGCCATCAATCATAAAATAGTAGCAGGAAAACACAAAAACACGCTAGGCTTTACTCATTACATGCTGCTTTGTTAATCATCTGCGAAGTTACTGTGATCAGGGCTGAGATATTATGCAGCTGCTGGAAAACGCACTTATAAGTGACTGTATGTGCATCAATTTCTATTTGAGGGCTCCTGGGGGCTTCGATGATGAAGTATGTGATCAGGATGAAAATGACAAAGTCAGGGCAATTTGTTCAGAGAGATTTATTGGACCAAGTAACTGAAACCAGACTTATAATCCATTCGCTGCCACAGGGGCCTGTAACGCACTGATACAGGAGGAAAGAAAGGAGACTGACCCCCTCCAGCAAAACTCCCTCCTCCGTTGCGCTGCACCTAACCACCTCTTTGCCTGACAGACCGGCATAAGCGCGGCATGTCGGAAGTACAGGCACGTAGCTATGGTGCACACAGATGTGCAGTGTTCACATTATACACAGCTGTAACGATAATGCTTCAGGTGTGCAAACATGGCATATTTTAGCTCCGCGACACTCTATTACTAATTTTTTTTCCCGCCATCATGCAAACACATTACTTCTGCGTACTAATGTTGTTACGGGTCCGGTATGATATACCACTCATTGGGATGCCATCGGTCACATGACCGACACCGGCATCAGGACACTTAAGATCCCAACACCAGAGGGGGTAAGTATGTTTATCCCCACTCCCTCCCCTAACCCTCTGGGGGTGGTAGCTAGGGCTAACCCTGCGGGGAGGGGGACTGGAGTGGCAGGTAGGGCTAATTACTCCCCACCCCCTCCAGTGCCTAACCCCCTAGTGTCTAATCCTAACACACCCATCCCCTCCAAGGCCCTAAACCTAACAGTAGCCCTGATACTAACCTTCAGGATGTGGTATGCCAGTCTTTGCTGGTCTTCTGAGTGGATGCTAAATGCATCCCATAGTTACTCCATAAAAGAACAGAAAGCTTTGTAAAAAAAAAAAAAGTCCAATTCAATTATTGTTGAACGTGTGAAATACTTCAATTTTGAATTGGTTGGCTTCATTTGGGGGGTGGCGTTTTTCAATTGTTTTGCTGCTGGGCATGAGCGCCGCAAACACCTGTCACTTATCGCGGATGTTGCACCTAAAATGCAGGGCGTTACCCGCATAAAGCCGTTTCTCTCGTCCCAAAAGACAGGCACAATCCAGTAAAGGCTCCTAAAAGCTCTACTTTGGGTAGATTTCTACGCTCACTTTAGGAGGTGAGCAGAAATCTGCGACAAGTGATGGGATCCCGAGGCACAAACAATTGAATAGCTCTCGTCACTTTAGTTGGGAGCTGTGGCCGCAATAAAACAAATGAATCAGCCCCGTGTCTGAAATATGTTTCACGTGTTCATTGAGTTTGGCTCATTTTGACAGTATTGTCGTTTACAGTTATCAATTGCTGCCTTACGTCGTAAGTTCAAAGCCCAGGCAGCGAACTATTAGTGTTGAGTTTGCATGTTCTCCTTGTATTTGTGTGGCATTCCAAGATGTACTTCCCACCACTTTCCAAATACATATTGGTAGGTTAACTGGCTGCTGACTAAACTGGTTTCCAGCTCCTCACCAGGACTGTTTCTTATCGGAGCCCGCCCTGTGGCAGGAGAAAAATTGGCCTGAAAATATTCATTTCACAGAGAATTTATGCAAAAAATATTTATCACATCCGCAATAAAGATGACTTTGCTTCAGCACTGGCACCAATAACGTCACATTCACGAATGTACAGGATGCCCCAGACTCTCCGGCGTGCTTACAGACTCATAGTCACTGACATGGATATAATAGAGCCCTATGACCCAGAAAGGAATCTCTGTCTCTTATGTAAACAGATTTACTTTCAGTCTAGGAGCCGAGCCCCTGTGACTCACAGATGGGCAATATAAAGGAAAGAGGCAGCGAGGAGGTGTACTTAGGTGCCCCACAATGTACTATGCTATGTAATTACAGTCAGAGCTACATCACCGTGAAGACGTTTTAATTCACTGAGCATATTTTATATCTTACAGATCTGCATCATTCATTACCAGTATTGTACATAATTACTGCACATAAGTTCCTGTCCTGCAGAGCTTGCCATCTAATTTCTCCAGGCACGTGAATTAAGAGGTAAAACTCAAAAGAGAAATTTGGGGTTTAATTTATGTCTTATTATTTAAAATGCTCTTAATTTACAGCAACAGGTAGTACAGATATAGAGGTTTATGTAATAGCCTGCCAGAGTCTGACCATATTTTTAAAGCGGCAATCATTTTTAGACAGGCAGAAAAAGGTTGGTTTTACCTTTTAAATGTGTTCCGCTTTAAAAAAAGATTCACAGGAATCACACCGATGCCTTAATCTCGCAAAATAATACATAAGCCCTATACTGTGGTAATAGACCAGATACATTATCATACCCTCCAAATGTACCTTTTTGGCAGGTACAGTACTTTTTTTTTTTTTTTTACGGTCTGTACCGATTTTTTACTCTCCAAACTTCCATTGAAAGTATAGGAAAGGGTGGTGTGGCCACGCCCCCTTTCCACATGGCCACACCCCTTTCCTAATTTGTACCGATTTTTATGCGTAAAATGTTGGAGGGTATGCAGTGTCAATCCATATTCATATAGAGAGATTAATAAATCGGTTTAGAACTAGGGAGGCCAATCCCGGGCCATTTTTTTCAATCCCGGGTATCGGGATTGAAAAATGTCCAATCCCTGGATTTACCAGGATTGGCCTTTAACTATGTCACCGCCCCCTCTCCCCACCCCGCCCGGACACATAACTAGCCGTATACCACAGGCGGGCAGGTGGGGAACTCCACATTTTCTCTCCCCAGCAGGGGGCTGACAGCGCAGCGTGACCTGATGCTGCGCTGGGGTAGCCGGAAGGAAGCCGGGCAGCGTCTGAGCATCCTGTGGATGCTTAACGCTGATCCCTCAATCCCCGGGATTGGAGCTTCCAATCCCGGCCGTTTTTGGCCCTAAATCCCGGGATCGGCAACCATACTTAGAACCACACTAAAGAATTATAAGACAACTGGTAGAAATTAAACTGGATATTTTTTCCCCCTAAAAGAATAATTTTTTTTCTTTTTTTTTTTCAAAAACAGGGTACATGGTTGTGGGGAACCAGTAGATTTTTCTGGTAATGAGTTAATATTTATGAATAATTCTTTCATTATGTAGCAAATTTCTGCAGGGTGAGGCCGTCATTTTGGGCACGCTCAGTTGCCGGCCTATGTAATAATTTATCTACAAAACTCTAAAGATTCATTTTTACCTAGGTCAAGAATGCTGGAAGTTCTATGGCAGGGTATATGTCCAGTCACTGAACACCGGTAATAATCTACATTGGCTGTTCGATTCCCTCCAAGGAGCACAAAGCCTTGGGGAATGGAAGTGTACATGCCATGTATGAGGACTGTATGACTGACAGCAAGAACAAACGCTCTTGTAACTATATATATATTGCCAGAGACGGCCAGACTATGAGATCGCTAGTGTGTGACCTGTATATGTTAGATAATCATTTCTCCACTTGCCTCCCCTGAGATGAGTGTCACCGGTTCACCCAGAGATTTTCTCCTCTCACTGTTAAGGTATGAACAGTGTCATACAGGTCAATTAATTATGAAATTAATTCTTTGAGATCCCTGCGGGACGGGGAGGGGGGGGGGGGGGGGGGGGGGCGCTAGACAGCTGTTTAATGATCTCAAACGTGTTGCAAATAAAACAATAGCAATTTACTGAATAGTAGAGGAAGAGTGGGGAGATGCTGTGCGGTAAACAGGATGAAGAGTCTGAAGCCAAAACAGGCTCTGCATCATTGATTAGACTATCTGGTGCTGAAATGGGAAATTATACAGATGCCACTCACTGCTGGACTACATTTCCCAGGATGCTCAGCAAGGAGACTGTGGAAATTGAATTTGCCGTTTCAATTACCTACCATCCTATGTTGCTTGCAAAAGGTGATCCTTTATAGCTAGGCTTATTGTGCTTTGAATAATGATACACAAAAATGCACCCCATCAAATGCACGATACATGTTTATATGCAAATGTTCTATGGAAGAGCCATGCAGTAAGTTCTTCCTAATGCAAAGCAAACGTGGAATGAGTTGTCCACTCAACACGTAGAAAAATGATAACCACACTAAACATAATGAATAATTGGCCAATACCACCAGACAGCCTATTGTGCCATACATTTTTTGTAGCAAATAGATAAAAATATACCTAAAATGCATTATATTATTTAAATCGAACGTGTTAAAACAGTAATGATATAGAATTCCCTTGTCATTACTAACGTACCTACAGGGGCGGACTGGAATGGAAAACCAGAGGGGGAAATTTATGGAAGCAGCCCTAATGGAGGTGTGGTCTGATGAGGGAGTGGGGTCTGTTGTAGGGGAAGGGGGCGGGGCGGGATCCCTCCTTATAGGGCCTGATTGTATGCAAATGATATGTCCTGCTTCCAGTCCTTGATATGCACTAATTCTGGTCCATAGAGTCTATACCCACTCCCAATCTTTTCTTCATCAAAATGACTATCTCCTAATTTATCACCAACCACAGTACGTGACAAGGTTGGTGATATCAAGAGGGGAATTAAATTGTTTTGCACTGCCACAGACCCCATCTAAAAGTGAGAGTGCAATATTCAATTGTTTGTGACAATGGGCATGAGTGTGGCAGCCGCCCATTATTTTTTCTCACACCCTCCTTAGATGGCGAGCAGAAATTTGCCCAAAGCCGGACATTTGGGTGGCCAAACTCAGCATGCCCAGTAGTTTGCACGGGTTTTCGTAGCATTAAGCGGCTAATCCTGATGCATTTGGGCGTGACATGCGCAATAAATAATGGGCGCAGGAGGTACTGGCACCCATTGGCACAAGCAAATGAATATAACCCATCACTTTAGATTGGAGAGTGGGTGCGAGAAAACAGTTGAACTCCGCTCCGCCGAATTTACCCAAAGGTGTGGCTGAGAACCAGTGGTAGATATCACGTTTAAACATACAATTTCTAGGTGTTAATGCCCCAGTAGGTCAACCAAGCACACGATAGAGTATGGCCACATGTCATGTGGGCATGACTAGCACTTTTTCAATTTGGTGAACCTCCTCCCATCGCATTCCCTTTGCTTGCTATGCATATCATGGCCGAATACTCATGGACCAACAGTGAACAAGATATACTAGTCAACTTTCAGCCTAACCTGGACAAAGCTATCCTTACAGGGAAGATGCCTGCTAATCAGCTGGAGGGGGGGGGGGGTAGAAACCTCCGATAAAGCTAATCACCACCAGCTGTGACCCATGTGAGTTTATATGTCCATAGAAATTCCGTGATTCCTATCCCATCTTTCCCAACGGTGTCTAAATGCAACATGGGTGAGAAGGAACGTGGCCACGGCATGTTTGGGGCTTGACGGGACAAATGTTCAGACTGTCGAAATGGCAGAATAGTCCCCTGGAATCAGGGACCTGCAAATATCCTTATAATTTACAGAAGGGGATATATTATCACAGGTATCACAGAAACCACAAAGCAGATCTTGATGACAGATTTACCGTTTTAATTATAACACCAAATGGCATATGTCAAGAAACAGAATATATAATTATTCAAAATGCGGAGACTCGCTTTGCTGCAATATTAACCGATTAGCTCCTTACAGAAACGGGAAAGAAACAAAACCCTTAATAACGGCAGTTATTAAGTCAATTATTTAAAAGCTTTGTGCCTTATATATGGAAATGAATAGTAAAAATATATTACATTATAATGATGCCGCTATTGTAATAAAATTAATGGGAAATATAATAGAGGATGTAAAAAATGTGTTGATTTATTATTTGGCAAGTAAATTTAGAGACCGGGTCGCATAAACAATGACTTCATGTACGTGAATGGGGTTAAGCAAGTACCAAGTCTGCATATTAACATTTCATTACTGATGAGACTGCAATAAACGCCTTTCCTGTTGGTCAATGTTCCAACAAAAACTGTATTTTAAGAGAATAGACGTGGTTACATTGTCATATCTTCACAGTGTACCCTGTAGCACATGTACAATGAAGGCAGACCTTCTGTGGGCTGAACCAACGCCCAGGATAAGACCGTCCATATCAGGCCTGGCCAACCTGTGGCTCTCCAGCTATTGCGAAACTACAAGTCCGAGCATGCACTGCCACAGTTTTGCTATTAGGGAATGTCAAAAATGTTGGCAGGGCATGCTGAGATATGTAGTTTCACAAGAGCTGCAGAGCCACAGGTTGGCCAGACCAGGGATGGAATGTTAAGGCATGCGCGATCACCGGATACTGGCCGACCTCAGATGTTTTTCAAAGGGGCAACCGCTTACAAGGCATGGTAAGTGAAATTTATTGCACGTCTGGAACATACAATAATCAATAAAATCATCCACGCCCTGAGGAATCAAACTGCACCATCCCCATTCCACCTGCTTTCCAAAGGTAAACTAGTGCACATGTGTATCAGACACCTGCAGCAGAAACTCAGCTGCAGACACTAGTGCGCATGTGCAGCAGATACCTGCAGCAGGAGCTCAGCTGCAGGCACTAGTACACATGGGCAGTGAAAACCTGCAGCAGAAACTAAGCTGCAGACACTAGTACCAGAGCCGTAACTAGGTGTGTGCCAGCGGTGCGTTGCACACAGCGCATCTGCACTGAGGGCGCATCCGCTGGCGCACACACAGAGCCGCGCCAGTACCATAATTACCGAAAAGTAATGTAAGCAGATGCTCAGGACCCTGCTTACTGAGCTTACGCCGCTCTCTCTTCTCCCCTTTTCACAGGACACTGTCACAGCGTGCTGCGTGCGATGTCAGGGAAAGGAGCCGCTGCCAACATGAAAATAGACAGGTTGTGATATGTGCTACCCACTACTCCCCCCCCCCCTCCCCCCCAGATCATCAGCTACTGGAAGCACCCCCCGCCAGTAACTTTGGCTACTGGAAGCAACACCCCCCCCCCCCCCCCCCCCCCGCCCGGATCTCCGGCTACTGGAAGCACCTCCTACCTCGGGCCGGCAGCCTTGCTCTCAACTGCCATACTCCCGCCGGTCCGCACGCAGCAAGCTTAGCACAGGGAAAAGAGCTGACAAGAAGGTGGTGCGGCAGCCGGACAGAAGTTGAGATGTGCACGGGACTGAGGCGGGGGTGAGTTTGGGGCAGCAGCGGCTGATGGTTCCAGAAAAGTGTGTGTGTGTGTGGGGGTGGGGGGGGGGGGGGTTGGGGCAGGCAGTAATGTGTGTGGTAGTAGTAGCACTACATTTCTAGGCAAGTGTCAGTAGTTTTTTATTTTCACTTTATATGTAAACTTACATAATACTAACACTCTTGTTCAGGGCCATAACTAGGTGTGGGCAGAAAGTGCTTTGCCCACAGTTCATTTGGCCACATACACCCGATTGGCCACACCGCCACCTATTTCCCCCATGTGCTCCGCTGACAGATGCTCCAGCCGCTACTCCTGCTCCCCTGAGTAGATGGCTGACAGCCTCTGCGGCCGCTCTTCCCGTTTAGAGTGCTGAGGCTGCTCCTCCCGCTCCCCTGTGTAGATCACTGCGCCCACTCCTTCCGCTCCCCTGTTAAGAGTGCTGACATACGCTGCAGTCACTCCCACACCCCTGTATAGAGCGCTGATGGCCCCACTGTAAATAATGCAATAAAGTATTTACACTCACACTACACTACAGTGCACTACACTACAATACAGTACATTACACTACAGTACACCCTAAAGGTAAGGGGGGAGGATGTAAGGGGCTCTACCTGGCGTAATGTAAATAGGGGGATCTTCTTGACGTAGTGTGTATAATGTGCTCTTCCTGGCGTAATGTCTACTATGGGCTCTACCTGGCGTTATGTGTATAATGGGCTCTACCTGGCGTTATGTGTATAATGGGCTCTACCTGGGGTAATGTATTGAGGGCTCTTCCTGGCGTAATGTGTTTAATGTGCTCTGCCCGGCGTAATGTGTATAACGTGCTCTACCTGGCGTTGTGTGTATATGTGATCTACCTGGCGTTATGTGTATAATGTGTTCTACCTGGCATTATGTGTATAATGTGCTCTACCTGGCGTTATGTGTATAATGTGTTCTACCTGGCATTATGTGTATAATGTGCTCTACCTGGCGTTATGTGTATAATGTGCTCTACTGGCACAATATGTACAAGTGTCACTACTGTGTGATGTGATCTTAATTGGTAATTATTATGTGGCCATGCCCCTCCCCATGAAGTCACACCTCTAAACTTTTGCAACGCCCCTCTGACGCGTACTGCATATTTTAACTATGGGGGTGGGGGGCGCCGTTGCCGTTTCTTGCACACAGCGCTAAAATTAGTAGTTACGGCACTAACTAGTACGCATGTGCAGCGAATACCTGCAGCAGAAACTCAGCTGCAGACACTAGTACGCATGTGCAGCGGATACCTGCCATCAGTTAGAAAAATAATTTCCATCGGACCAGGAACACTGAAGGAACAACAATGCTGCACAGTCCTGTCTGCATAGCATTACTGGTTACAGAGGTTACACTCCCAGCAGCATAGCCTGTTTTTACTATAAAGCCAACAAACACATCTTTCGATTATTTCAGTCAAGTGAAACACTTAGGGGTCTACTGAACAATCCGAACCATAGCAAAAGCATTTTTTATAGCTATTTACTGCATCGGTAGAAAATCTTCTATCAATACTATTTACCATTAAAATACTCCAGGGCGGCTGAGACATGCTGGCCTGGCAGCAGCAATGCTAAACTTACTATTTGGCAGGCCGGTGTGAAAGCAAATGTGCATGTGACACTCAGCTTGCACTTCTGCATAAAATTAAGAATTGCAAATTAAAAATACAAAAACAAAACTTTTTCCCCAAGAATTTTTTTAATTTATTGACCATAGAGATATGAGAGTAACCACTACGGGAGGCTTCCATTTTCACCATACTTTGGTCTTTTCTCCATATCAAAAATAGAATGCCTAGTTACCTTACAAATAGGAATGAGTTTAGCATCCTGGCGGTCTTGTGACAGACGCCGGAATCCCAACACCACTCAGGAGACTGGCGCCGGATCACAGACAGCTGACATCCCATAGGTGAGAATCGTGGTTCGAGGTTAGGGATATGCACTGGGGGGGGGGGGGGGGGGTTAACCATAGCCACCAACCCCGAGGCTTAGAGTAGGGAACAGGGGAAGGTAAAAAATTACTTACCCGGTCAGCTGTCAGGATGCCGCTGTCGGTCATGTGACCGCCAGCATCCCAACCGCCAGTAACTGCCATAACTGGACAGAAAAAACTATTTTTTTCTTTAAAAAACAAACAAAAAGGAGGTGACAGTAATGCAGACTTCATCAGTGAACAAGGGAAGCAAGTTTTCATTGAGGTCATCCCTTCTCACTTATAATACGTTTAGAAGTCCTTAAATGCTATTGACAAGTCACAGTTCCATGTGGTTTAGCTGCTAGGTGTCATCCAATCAGCTCATTGTTAGCATCATTGTTTGGACATAAATCCCAAATAGAAGATGGTTACAAGTTTAGTCTCGTATAGTGTCAAGAAGGTCATGAGCCACCTCATTGCCTAACTTTTATCCTCTGCAGTGCGTAGGACGGGAAACAAGAGGAAAGACAAAGGCATTGTGTGCCCGTGGCATGTCCCCAATAACCATAGGGACTTGCCTTAAATCACCATGGCAACAGACGGTGGAGGACTGATCAGGCCTGCCTAACACCATTACTCCTGGAGCGATCTACTGAATGAATGAATCGCTGACAGATGTAATACATGGATTTTATTAGAAAAAAATTACCAGCGGTATTGTAACATTTATGAAAACTAGACTGTACCATCAATGAAAATAGTAGCAAAAAAGAAATAAGACTAAGAAACCAAACTACAGCAAATCAAACATTCCAGTATCTTTCTATAGAGCTAGACACAGCAACCCGCATGCTGATTGCAAAACATATGTTGATTAATCTGCTTCATAAGGTTCTGAGAGATCACTTAATCACTGACACAAAAAGAGAAAATCAGGATTTACATGGTAGCAGACAGTGTAATACTAAGTATATTCTGTCGTAAAGGCTGGTACTTAAAGTGCACCCATTGTCTACCCGCAGGAGGCAGCCATTTTGTGGACCAGTTCCTTACTAACGGACAGCCTGTTTTTATGAGCTGTGTAGATAGGGAGATGTATCAAATCTTGGAGAGATAAATTACCAACCAGTAAGCTTCTGTCATGTTACAGGCTGTGGTATCTAGTTACTATGCCTTGGAGAGCGCTAAAGTGAACAGAGATAAAATACCAGCCAATCAGATCCTAACTGCCATGTTACTGGCTGTGTTGGTTAAATATATGTATACACATATGGATACATCCCAACTGATTTAGACAGGACAGACCTGATGTTAGGGGGACCGTTTCTGCATATTACCCGATAAAATTATCGGATAAAATAAATGCCCCAGTAGTATAGTTGAGACATGTGCCCTATGCACCTCACTGAATGGGTGACTGGGTTTATTTTTGATGGGTTTTTGGATAGCCCAGATCACAGCTTCTCCAACTCTGTCCTCAGGACCCCACACGGTTCATGTTTTCCAGGTCATCTGTAGATTTTTAAAATGTCACAGTTGATGATACACAGTGCACCTGTTGGGTAAGCTGGAAAACATGAACCATGTGGGGTCCGGAGGACAGAGTTTGAGAACCACTGGCCTAGATCATCAGAGAAAACCCCATTAACGGTGGTATTAACCCAATACCCAATGGCGGTATGCACCTAGCACCCAACGCCGGTATGTACCCAATAAGTGGCGGGATGCATCACATCGCGTATGTGATGCTTAGTACATCCTGCCATAGGGATGGCATTTGACCATCAATGTTCTGACACCAAAGACATATAGCTTTGCTATTGATGGATGTTCAAGGATGGTGAACATTGGCATCGGTGGTCCAAGAAAAATCAATGCCTTTGACCATTGATGATTTTCCCTTGATGGTTAAACACCATTAAACATTGGTGGTTAAACCCATCGATGAACACCTAGAGGCACTAGGAACCACCTCAGAAATAAATACAGTCCAATGTGACAGTCGAATCTCCAGCAACTGCTGCCATTACATAATAATAGTAGACCATCAATGGTTTCAAAACCATCAATGCTTGATGGCCATCAGTATTTTACAGCCAGGGAAAGGAAGTGAAAACCTCAGTGTGTGCTAGCAGGGGGATAACTATGAGGGGGGGGGGGGGGGGGGGGGGTCATATCTGTCAGTGCAGCAGGGTAGCAGTAAGCAGTAAGTGACGATAACCCCTCGCACAAAAGACAATGGGTCCCATAACTGAAGGAAGATGGAGAGTCACCCATAACAATGAGACATTTGACCTATCAGGTGAGGAGGGTCCCATAATAAAGCCCCTATGCTAAGCTGAATTATTCACTGTAGAGGCAGTTTGGCTATAGTACGTGAGGAGAACATAGAGGGGGCGAGGCCCTACTGTATCAAACGCTTTAGGAGGCGGAAACACTGCAAGGCATGCACCATGTGACAGCCCCTACCGTAACAACCTCCTTGCAGACCTATGAAGAGTATATACATTGGTGGCCTGAAATGATTAGGTTTATTCCATTACCATCATCACTGCAGGGATTTATCTATCAGGTACAAACCTGCGGAGCTGCAGACGTTTCATTTCACCGTCTAGCCTGCACGAAGCCACTTTGCGAGTGGTCTGCTAAGGGTTACTGCACTTTCGCCCCGTTGGTAACCCCCTCACCCCCAGCCGTCTCCACAACGCGCTAGTAACTTAAAACACAGAGTCAATAGCAAGCCTCCGAGGCAGTCAGAAACACGGATTACCAAAATGACTCCAAACCAGCCATTGCCAGTAATTATGCGGGTTAGAGAAGAATTTGCGAATTCAGAAAACAAAAGCGACATCACACAGTAACAGCATCACATTCTGTAATAAAGATAAACGCCAAACGACTCTGCATTGTTTTCATTGTGCAAAACGACAAAAGTCACAAAAGGAGCTAATGACAGCTGCCAGCCATGGTAGGGCACCTGCCTCGTCCTGTTGGCAAATGTGGTTTCACATGGATAGCAGCCAGCCAGATAAGGTTGCAGTGATTTCAGCAGTGTTCAGCACTTGCTTAGCTAGAACCGAAGCCTGCAGCTGCTGCATCAGCTCTTGGCATGGCTCAGACGCTACACTGACAGAATGGTAATTAGCAGCTAATTAATACAATGCGTCAGACACAGAGGATGCACTGAAACCAGAATCACTACAAATGCATCAAGAAGTCCGTTTCCAAAGACATACGTATTTTTTCTTCCATAGTAATTGTGTGTGTGTGTGTGGGGGGGTTTATTCCTCTACTTGACACTGTTTCAAGCGGGGTCTATCAATAATACAGGGCTGATGATCAGATATCACAGGCAAACTACAGTCCTCTGTCACCAGCAGCACAGCAAACACTACGTACAAGTCTGAATCATACAACATAAATGTCACAGTAATATCTGTTCCTTCAGCTACTATCACACTGGATCTACTGATCGCTGGGTTTTTCCTGAGCAATCATTATTCATCACGCATATAAGCTATTGCTGGGGGCTGTACATTTGTTGCAGGGGGTGTAATACAACATTGGCAGATACTACTTGATGAATATTCAGTGCCCGACCCATATTTGGTACCCGACCAGCACTTCTGAAGGAGAGATGGCAGATGCTACTGAATGATAATATGATGGTTAAAGAAAGATTTGTTCCCCCCCTCCCTCCCCCCCCCAAAAAAAGATAGGGAACAACGAATTGGCGATTAAGAAAAATGGAGGAACTTTGCGATAGATCGGCAAATTGGATTTGGCAAAACGTGGAATCGCGGCTTTGACTTATGGCCCGCATAATATCTCTATAGGATGTAGCATATATCCATCACATGAGAAAGAGAGAGTCTATCCTCATTGACTCTTACATCCAATGAAAACCAGGTCAGTTAGAATGAGCAACAGGCAGACTTCCAATGATAACCACATACATAATCAATATCAATGTATACATAAAGCACACATCCATGCTGCTGCAGTGTAATGGTTATTGACACTTATGCCGTCACCAATGATGGACAATGAATGCAGAATGCCTATTATTATGCTAACAGCAGGAAGTATAGATTATGTCCCAGCATAGTGTCCTCTAATGATACTAGGTTGCACCAACTGAATTCTCAATGGCATTACTCCTTACACAAATGTAAAGTGAGTATAGTGTTTAGGAGCACTAAACCCAACATGTATGTTTCATATAAATACTGTAATTATGGGGGTCTACGTACTGAGCCTTGGAGAGAGATAAAGCGGACTGAGAAAGTACCAGCCAATCAGCTCCTAGCACAGCCTGTAACATGACAGCTAGGAGCTGATTGGCCGGTACTTTATCTCTCTCCAAGGCTTAGTACATACACGCCTTAGTCACATCTAAGAGCCAGGCATCCATTGACCAGTAGAGAGGTCACCCCTTAAAGTCACAATATTTTGGCTTCCATGCTCCTGCATTCTCAAGGCCCTGCCTTGTCCATCTCTTTCCCTAACCTGTAGAGACTCAGTCACAGTAGGAGGTAGATTTAATAAAGTTTCTTTGAAATGAAAAGTGGTGGTATTGCCATTTGCAACCAATGAGAATCGGTCTATCATTTCTCTATTGCATCTTAGGAAATGTTAGACAGAATCTGATTGACTGCTATGAGCAACACCACCATTTGTCATTTTTAAGAGCTTTAGTAAATCTACCCCTAGGCCTTACTCGTATACTGGGAAAACAGTACAGCACCATTGGGTTGGTGAACACTATGTCTAACACATAAAAACCACATCTGGTTACTCAATGGATAGGTCAAATAACTGGATTCCATGGGACATGTTTCCTGGCATGTGATTATCACACACTGCAACGTTCTATTAGTCTTTCAGAACCAACATGTTGAGCAAATGAATGCTGATGTTCACCCAGTTTAAGCTAAAACTACCCTACTACTCAATAACGTCACCATGTATGGACATCTCAAAAATATTTGACACTAATTACCCCCTCCAATGTAAGTGCTTTCGGTGGGTGTCCCTCATTGGGATGCACTCAATTCTTTGTATTCAGAAGGGTCAAAGCACTTACTACACATATAGCTGGGGACTCTGCCGATAACCTTTGGCGCAGCCCAGATATCACCGAAAACCCAGGTTCCTCCAAAGCAGGAGGCATCCAAAGCAGTGCCTCTCGATTGTAGAAGAATGTTCTATAAAATGTAAATGGGAGTAAGTCTATAGATCCAGCCAGAACAAAGCGTGTGTTTTCCCATTTATCAGCCGATGCTCTTGTCTGTTGTGTAGTAAATTCCACACACTGTACCGCTACCAGGGAACAAATACTTCAAATATAATGATTAATTCCCTCCTCCTTCATAGACTATTCTCCAAGACTCTGTACGCAGCAGAAGAAGGGCCCTCAACATTCGGTTCAAGGGCTCTTTCCTCTGGTCTTTATTGTGTTGTTAGAGGCTAAACTAAAGTACACAGGTTCCGCTGTTACTTGCTGTGAAGACTTTATCCACATAGGAGTTTGGAAGTATAAGGGTAGCACAGGGTGAGCCAGGTGTCCTCTTATACTGGTTTTATCATACATTCTCTAAGCTAGGCATAAAATAAGGGAAGATAGTTGCTAAGACGCTATATAATCAATCATAGACTTTATGCCCCCTCTGAGCACAGATGTTCAATGAGATCGGATTTTTGCTTTTCACCAGGCTGCCGATAGAGAGGAACTAAACTAAGGCCAAATGTGCCACGGCAGAACAAGCTGCTTCGATTTGCCGTTCCGTATAATGGCGCTCTGCACCGTTATTGTACTTTTACGTTGTGCCATTTCAAATCTCAAAGGCCTATGCAATTCAGTGTGATGTGCCGCCGAGTATCACCGTGATGTTCGGCAGAGCACATGCCTGATTCAAAGTTGTATGCTAATGCATTCACAGCTGCAATACGGTATGCAGCGGATGTACGTAAATAGGCTAAGGACACAGATGCTTGGAGTTCTATAGAGACGACCACTGATGGCTTTGAAGATCCAAGCAACTGCGCGCAAATGCGCAGCAGTGGTTGCAGATCCTTTCATAATCAAATCAGTGAATAGTCTTATGGTTGTGCAGAATAGCCATGGGAATTCAGACCATGGCACCATGTCTTGGGCGTACAGGATAGCAGTTGTAGGCACCCTGTGAAAACGGTCGCTACACGCCTGTGTTTTGACCCTGGCCATCCCGAACTGTCAATCACTTTGCAAATAAATCCTCAATGCAACGGACATCGATAATGTACCTTGGCTCATGCTATGTGCAACTGTGACGCATGCGTAGTCCGACAATAATTGCTCTGCTAGCTTCAAGCGTCTTTTTTTACTGAAAATGTATCTTCGTCGCAACGCAATGTGATTCGGACGCACAAGGAGACTATGCTGATTAATTTGATATGCGCCACTTGTATATATCGGTGTGTGACGGAGTCTATGTACGAAGTGCAACGGAACGTGGCATGGAGAAAAGCTGCAGCTGCTACATTGTATACAGATTCAGAGACTCCATCGCACAAAGATATACCAGTGTCACATATCAAATTAATCAACAGTCTCCTTGTGCGTCTTAGTCACATTGAGTTGCCCACAAAGACACTTATTTATTTATTTATTTTTTTGGGGGGGGAGGAAGACGCCTGGCGCTAGCAGTCTCACGGGACCTGGCGCGCCAAGAGGGGCTGATTGGCAGCTCACAACGCAGTCCTTGGCCTCGACACTCCTGGGAAAAGGGTGCAACACCCCCCCACCCCAATTTCTAACAACGCAGGCTGTCCCCATCTCTCCCCCTAATGCCTCTGCCTGTCATTCAGGCAGAGGCGTTCGCAATACTGCAATGCGATCGCCGGACCCATTCTCCATGTGCGCAGAATGAGTCTTGCGCATGCGCAGTTCCGCGATCATCGGGAAACCGCACTAAGGATCGCTCCTGCGATCCATACTGAATGAGGGCCATTGTTCCACATGGTGAAAACAAACGCTTTCCTTTTAAGGCGCAGCAAGTTCATTTTTTCATCTTCTAAGTAGAACTTGCAGCAAACAGAAGGGGAAATGAAAATGAATGATGCAGGCTGACCCCACTGCCTTGCCGCTCATTATTACTCTCTCAGCACAGGCCTGTGAGGTTAGTAAATATTACGGTAGCCTTGGTAATTACCGGCACTTAGCAAAGGCTGCGTTTCAAGGACTGACAGCTCCTCAGTGCCTATCTTTTACGATTGCATTTTAATACAGTATTATTTTAACCAGTGAGCTGGAGGAAGGGAGGGCTGCGGGTTATAAAAGGGATACACTTCCACTGGACTTAATTATTTATGGTACCAGCTGTTAGGGATGCTGGTCCAGGATAATAAATCTTAGCGTCCGGTGACCACGTTAGGCTCAAAGTGTGTCCAGGAGCATCCCTGAAATTCCCTACAATTCTT
Organism: Pseudophryne corroboree; assembly: GCF_028390025.1. NCBI lineage: Eukaryota > Metazoa > Chordata > Amphibia > Anura > Myobatrachidae > Pseudophryne > Pseudophryne corroboree. The sequence continues at coordinate 756,853,777 of NC_086449.1, forward strand.
CACATACTGACAAGGCTCACCAGCATCTCCTCTGGGCCTCTGCTCACAAACCCTTTGGCTGCCAGAGAGGTCTTCAGTCTCTGCAGCTGTTTCTACTTATGCACAAATAAAACCCTAAATAGGGCAGGTAATTCTCCTTCGCACTGTTTAAATGGGTGTGGATCATAGGGTCGACATTTACAAGGTCAACGGTCATTGTGTCGACCACTATTGGTCGACACCTGAAACAGGTCTATATGGTCATTAGGTCGACATGGACAAAGGTCGATATGGTTTTAAAAATTGGTGTCGTTTTCTTCGTAAAGTGACCAGGAACCCCAATTAGTGCACCGTGTCCCCTCGCCGTGCTTCGGCCAAGGGGCCTGGCTTTGCTACCGCTGCGCTCGGCACAGGTTACTATTTCAAAAATTTTTAAAAAATGTGAACACCTCATGTTGACCTTTTTCCATGTCAACCTTGTCAAAGTCGACCTAGTGATCATGTCGACCTATAGACCATGTCAACCAATAGCGGTTGGCCTAAAGACCGGATACCCTTTAAATACAGTGTGCTGCAGTTCTTGGGTTTTGTACTAAGCCATATTTGCCAAACTAATGTAAGGATACTTCGCTGCCCTGGCAGATGAATCTATGGGCGGTATTCAAATGATATATCACGCCCAATCTCCTTTCTAAAGTCTTCCCCGTTATCGCGCATATCGCGCCCATAGTAATCAGGTTTAGCTGCGTAAAGGGTTGGATGCCCTCACTACCCCGGGGGTAGCGAGCTGAAATTATACCACGCCTGTCAGCAGAAACAGAACAGGTGTGGAAGGGGGCAAAAATAATTGAATACCGCTCTATGGGGCAGATGTATTAACTTGTAGAAGGCATAAGGAAGTGATAAACCAGCGATAAGCGTAAGGTGATAAATGCACCAGCTCCTAACTGGCAATTTGCATAATGGAGCTGATTGGCTGGTGTGTTTATCACCTTGCACTTCTCACTGGTTTAGCACTTCCTTATGCCTTCTCCAAGTTAATACATCTGCCCCAATGAGTCCAATACAATTTCAGCACAACACCTGACCTAAGAATACCTTGCACTTAATTTTAATAAATTTTGACAAGCCGCCCACAGGACATTGAGCTGACATCAACGCTGCGTGACTGCCAATCATTTCCAGAGACACTTTCTGAATGGAACTTCCACCGAGCATGCAATATTTCTGCATTTTTAATACTCACCTTCAATACATGTTCGTTTCGAAAAAGCCCCCAGAGCATAAGCATAGATGGTGACAATGACAATGTACGCAATAAGAGGAATTGTACAGTATAGGTAATCAATTAAAAAAAGAAAGCAGGGACATCTATGGAGACAAATCCAGGTATAAAATGTAGGGATGGACATTGACAATCGATGTTTAGTAACCATCGATGGCAAATAATGTTTGTTACTGATAGATGTTAAAAATACAGAGTATATACAATTATTTGCAATAAGAACACACTAAAAGGCCAACAAGTAAACTCTCTTTGCTCCACTGTTACTTTTTCCTTTCCACTTAACAAGAACGGCATGAAGTTTGGAACAATACAAGTCTCTGTTTCAGTTTATGTCCAATGCAGCGTTGACATCCAAGGCATTCGCCTTTGAAACATGAATTTATTTTCCTGTACAAAGGAATGAAACTCTCGGAACTGTGTCGCTGACCACAATGTATCAAAGCAAACCAAAAAAATTCTTGTCTGAATTTTCTCCTTTGATTAGGACTCGAACTGTGGTAAAATCCTTTAATTCATGCATGCAACACAATTTTCTTGCCTTCGACCATTTCTAAAAATGTCAGAAGTGTTTGTAATCCAGTCAATTGCTTTAGCCGCCACGTGACTCGCAAGAAGCAGACTTAAATTAGTTTACTAAACTTTCAATATTTTACCCGTCTTGGCTGAGGGATGAGGTGCCAAGCGAGGCTAAAAGTGAATTAAGGACTTCTCCATGGCTCCACTACTGCAGCAAGATGGGGATGTACAACATATAAATCTGTGTGGTGGACAAGCAAAAAACAATAACTCTCAGGCACCAGAGTGCCCAATATAAATTACACTTGAAGTCTCTGGAGATGAGGTAACTATCTTTGATATATTTTTTTATTTTTAAACTGCCAACAAAAAAAACGCTGCTGCTTTGTCTTTGAGTCGCAACTTAACTCTTCCAAGGCCATTATATCCCTATATTTTGTCATCCAAAACTTAAAACTAGTGTCCCACAATTCAATTTGCCTGTACACAGGTGCTGTGGAGGTTTTCATTTATTTAGCAGCCACCCCGTTCGCTTATGTACCCTCTGGGGGGAAAGAAAATCTATAAAAAAAAATTCTAAATTGAAGTCTATACGTATATTGCGCCTCTGCAGCAGGCGGCATCCGGACTCCAGGTTGACACACCTTAGGCCGACACCAATTGGTCGACACACCTTAGGTCGACATGAACAAGGTCGACACAAAAAAAAGGTCACCATGGAAAAAGGTCGACATGAGTTTTTCAACAACAAAAAAATAATTTTTTTAACTTTTTCATACTTTACGATCCACGTGGACTACGATTGGGAACGGTAATCTGTGCCGAGCGCAGCGAGCACACTGCCCGAAGGTCGACACGGAAAAAGGTCACCATGGAAAAAGGTCGACATGAGTTTTTCAACAACAACAAAAAAATAATTTTTTTTTACTTTTTCATACTTTACGATCCACGTGGACTACGATTGGGAACGCTAATCTGTGCTGAGCGCAGCGAGCACACTGCCCGAAGCATGGCGAGCGAAGCGAGCCATGCGAGGGGACGCGGTGCACTAATTGGGGTTCCCGGTCACGCTACGAAGAAAACAACACCCAAAAAAACATAAAAAACTCATGTCGACCTTGTTCATGACGACCAATTGGTGTCGACATTTTTGGTGTCGACCTGGAGTCCCAGACACGCAGCAGACATACAAGCAAAATAGCACTTATACCAACGGTTAGGAAAAAAAAATGCTGTCATCTGATGCCGACCAAGTGATGATGACGCATGTTTTTTTTTGTACTGCAACAGTTCTGAGTCTTGCTTATCGACACACTACTGTTTTCTTCTAATAACTCTTGAATTACAGGGGCATCCTGCCACAATGATCATGTCAACATTTGTGGCGTCAACACTACAATGTCAACACGGTGTGTCATGTAGACTGGTACTGTGTCGACATCAGACTGTCGGTATGTTCACGTCGGCATCTAAAATGTCTCCATGTGAAATGTTGACATTTTCAGAATGCCAACTCTTTGCGTTGGGCGCCACCTGGAGCGTTAATGTTAGGGATTCAGGCAGAATATTTACCGGAACACCACTATCAGATGCCTGTGCTGGAACTGCATGTCACATGACCACCAGGACCTGGAAGAAAATGCTGGAGCCACTGCAGCCACGGGATTTATCATGTGGATGTGCATCTCATATCAACCTGACGCACATCCACATGATAAATGTTGACCTAAGATACCACCCCCCATTCCAGGAATGTCTTGCCACTTATCAAAGCATTGGTCTCGTTTGTTTGTGGTAATCTCGGTAGAGATCTTTGGGCGCAGTCTCTCAACTGGCCATATGTACCAACATTTTGACTTTGGGACAAAATAAGCTATGCCCCCAATGCAGCCAAACACCACTAGTAAAGATCATCTTTTTGGTTGGCCCCCTCCCACTTTTATGTAAACCCCGCCTTTTTTTCACCGAAATCGGGACAGTTGTGCTTTTATTACTCCATCATTAGGACTGTCGGTATCCTAGGACACTTGTAGACATTCTATATTGCAATCTGAAATGCCTGGATATCCAACCAGAGTTGGGATATGCTGATACGGCACATAGAGCGCTCTCATTAACGATTTACTGCCATAGAACCATTAAAAAAACTTCCGCCGTCTATCACACGTCACTGCCTATGAAGCAGGAAGGATTTTACAGAGCAGTAACACGCAAACAAAAATATGCTATGGATGAATTTTTATTTTAAATGGCTCAAATCCCAAAGACAACCTTAGGTGATCCTCTGTAAATCTACAGATAAATCATATGTGATTTTTAATGGGGTCAGATAATCCAGCTAAATGAGGGGGGATTTCTGTCATTAACGGTCGGAACTTGCCAGCAATCATTTACAGTGCATATTAATTATGATCATGTTTATTATAAATAAATCCCACAGTATAGAATATACTCCTCCACGAGACATCTCAATCACTGCCCACATTTTTCTGTGCCATCTCATTGGGGTCATGATTTAAGCGAGCCTGGGGCACGCTTGCTGACTCACACTTCTTGTACACGATAAGCCTGCAGGCCCCTCTGACATAAAACCAGGTCAAGCATAAAAAAAAAAAAAAAAAAAAACCTTAAAAAAAAAAACCTCCCAGAGAGAAATATCCTTGAACACAAGTGGCTGGAAGCTCAGACACACATGCTGGTTTCAGACATAGAGGGGAGGAGAGCGAGCAGCAGTTTTGTTACCGCGTGCTCCCCTATTATCTGCTGGGCACCGCTAATGGAAACAATTTAATCTGGTCTGACTGTGCAGCCATACAATTACCTGGAACCATGTGACATTCATTTGGCTAATTTAGCTACACACCGATGTACCCGGGTAGGAGCGCAAACACGTTCGTTAATGGGGAAGTCTGCATAACAGTTATAAGCACACAAAACCCATTCAAAGAATAATACAGCGCAATCAAGGCTAACACACATTCACCAGCTCTCCCACGGGCATAAATATTGTCCACGTGTGGTCCTTGAGCCGTTAGCTGGACAGCTGCGATCTATCACATGGACAAATGCCGTCTTAGCAATACATTACAAAGACGCAGACCAACAGAATACTTTGGCCAGGGCCCCATGCGTCTAAAATAACTCAGTTTATTTGAAGAAAGAAAAAAAAAAGTTCTGCCAAATATCGCTTTATGTCACTTTGGCTGCAAGATTCTGCATGTTTTTTTAGCAGAATTTGACCGTCAGAGTTCCCCAGTTCCGTCCCAACCACATGGCATAAATAAATACTGAAATCCCAGCTCTATTCAGTAATTCTGCATAATACAATGCAAACAAACCTATCGGTGAATGGCCCCATGCGGATCATTGAAGGAACTCTACTAGTGAAATGTTGCAGCTACAATAAAATCTATATAAAGAACAAATATTTTGATTTGTTATTTATATTTAGAACTTAGCAGTGTTATTGCAGTGGTGTAATCTGTGACTAAGGGGGAAATTTACTAAGTAGTGATAAGCGTGGAGAAATGAGCCAGTGGAGAAGGTGCCAGTGGCAACCAATCAACAGCTCTGTATAATTTGAAAGTATGCAAATTATAAATGTTACTTCAATGCTGATTGGTTGCCATGGGCAACTTCTCCACTGGCTCACTTCTCCGCCCTTTTCAATGCTTAGTACATATCCCCCTAAGGGACCTATTCATTATCACTCGTGGGCCCCACTGGATCCCTCCACCACCACAAGCCCTCTCTGTGTGCATGCATTAACTCATCTATTTATTTATTTACAGTTTCTTATATAGTGCAGCAAATTCCATTGCGCTTTACAACCGGACACAATGATAAGACAAAACTGGGTAATAACAAACAGTCATAGGAGGTAGGAGGGCCCTGATCGTAACCTTACAATCTATGGGGAAATAAAGTATGTGCACTTAAAGTGCCTGGCAGTGTGCACCTTTACCGCTAAATTAGCAGTCAAAGGGACAGTGACCGAACTCGCGTGACAACCATCTGCAACCGGCCCAAGATAATGAATAGGTCCTTAAAAGGGGAGAACAACCAGACTTTATTAAAAAAATAAAAATAAATCACGTTTGTACCCATTTTTCTTCTGCTTTGCTAAATGGTCAAAGATGTCGTTCTCCAGCAGCGAATCTCATAGTGGGTACATGAATATGTTTTATCAGCGGAATGTGGCGGGGTTAAAATAAATACAGATTACTTATGCCTAGTGATCCTTTAAATAGAGAGCAGATAACCAAAATGTTAATGCAGCTGAAATGGAAAGGGAAGAGGGGAAGGAAGGGGGGAGCAGTCATCGGACTACAAAAGAGATAACCGTTAAAAGGAGGACGAGAGAAAATGAAAAAGTGATGGAAGCGCTGAAAGAGAAGAGGACAGCAGCTAGAAAACGACCGACAGAGCGCCAGATGACCGAGATAGAAGGTGCGTGCCAGATGAGCTAAAGGCAACAATTTATAGTCCAACATGCCCATGGTAACAGCAGACAAGTCCCAATGATCTGTAGATATACAGGACAGGCTGGAGCAGATGGGGAAATTGCTTAGTAAGGGCGATTGATTACTTGCTTGGTAATCATAAAACCATTGTATAATCTATAACATATAAAAAACCCTTGTATAATCTATACACACACATTTTAGTTAATATCACTTTTGGCAGCAGCAATATAAATTCCAGTTTGCCTGATTTCTGCTTGGTTAAAAGAACAAATTGCATTTTTGCTGTGTCCTGTGTAGACACAGAATTGGAGAGCCTGACAGGTATGGATGATGAACCACTTGGCAGATGTGGCCTGCAAGCACAGTGTGGCTGCCAGTCACCAGACTATCAGTGATATTCAACTCTGGGGTGGTAGCACCATTATAAACTGCACTATAGGCCAGGTACGCAGAAGTAGCTTGGACTTGAGCACCATCTTACAAAAACTACGCTGGGTTTAAAGGGCCAGAGTCCCGACATTGTGCCAAATAGACCCTACGGCTGTTATCAGCTCCTGAAATGCACATGTGCATATGCATGATAAAACAGTAAGGGATCTATTTACTAAGCCTTGGATGGAGATAAAGTGGACAGAGATAAAGTACCAGCCAATCAGCTCCTAACTGCCATGTCACAGGCTGGGTTTGAAAAATGACAGTTAGGAGCTAGTTGGTTGGGACTTTATCTCTGGCCACTTTATCTCCACCAAAGGCTTAGTAAATAGACCCGTAAGTTAGTTAGATACATATATAATAATAATATATATATATATATAATATTTTTTTTGATGAAAACACTACTAAGTGGTCTATTTACTAAGCCTAGGACGGAGAAAAAGTGGATGGAGATAATGGATCAGATTTATCAAGCCTTGGAGAATTGCACGGTGATAAACTACCAACCAATCAGCTCCTGTCTTTTTTCAAACACAGCATGTAGCATGACAGTTAGGAGCTGATTGGCTGGTACTTAATCATCATGCAATTTATCACTCTCCAAGGCATGATAAATCTGGGCCTAAGTACCAATCAGCTCCTAACTGCCATGTCACAGGCTGGGTTTGAAAAATGGTACTTTATCTTCGTCCATGGTTTTCACATTTAGTGTGCAATTTGGGAAAATAAAAGTTTCATCAGATAAATTTGCTACAGGCAATATCCTTTTTTTTCTTTGAAAATGGGGGCGATTCAAATAGGCGAGATGGATGCCATGTGCTACCTGGAACATTGCAAGTCTTCCCTCAACCCATGCAGGGGAGCATTACGCAATATCAAGGGAATCGTAACTGATTGATCGTGAGGAGCTGTGCATCGTGGTGCTGCTCAGGGGCACACCGCCAGTATTTTCACCCCCAATTTCTATGTTCTAGATTTTCCAACAGTCCTGTTTTTGCAAACCAGTATCAATTGTAACAATGAAAAAAGAACTGGAAACTAATGCCGCATACACACGGTGCGATATGAACTACTTATATGGACTATATCAGGGGTGGTCAGACTTTTGGAGTCGGCGATCTACTTCTTTTGTGATCTACCTAGGTGGAATACTAGCAGGCGCGTGCCCAAAAAAGGGCGTGACATAAAAAGTGGGCGTAGCATAACAAAAAGTGGGCGTGGCATAACACAAAAAGGGGCGTAGCCTTGCTGCACAGAGTGTAATAACTGTCTCGCACGAAATAACACATTGGCCCCCACAGGTAAAAACCTCAAACACATATGCCCCCACAGTGCCAGATACACATATGCCCCCACAGTGCCAGATACACATATGCCCCCACAGTGCCATGTGCCCACAGTGCCAGATATGCCCCCACAGTGCCATGTGCCCACAGTGCCAGATATGACCCCACAGTGCCATGTGCCCACAGTGCCAGATATGACCCCACAGTGCCAGATTACAGATATGCCCCCACAGTGCCATGTGCCCACAGTGCCAGATATGACCCCACAGCGCCAGATACAGATATGCCCCCACAGTGCCATGTGCCCACAGTGCCAGATATACCCCCACAGTGCCAGATATGACCCTACAGTGCCAGATACAGATATGCCCCCACTGTGCCATGTGCCCACAGTGCCAGATATGCCCCCATAGTACTGCTCACCGTGCTGTGTGTTGAGAGCACAGCGCGCGCTTCTCCTGCCTGCCGCCCTGCCTCTCAGTCTGGGCTCCGGCGGTGACGGCAGCGTGTATATCTCAAATCAGGCGCCGGTCCGTGAGCTCCGATTGGCTAACGAACCGGCGCCTGATTTGAGCTATACACTCCGCCGTCACTGCCGGAGACCAGACTGAGGGGCAGGGTGGCAGGCAGGAGAGGGGCGGCTTCGGGTGGATGGGTGGCGGATCGCGATCGACTGGTCGCATGTCCACGATCGACCAGTCGATCGCGATCGACTGTTTGGCCACCCCTGTACTATATAGTCCAGTGGTAGCCAACCCCGGTCCTCAAGAGCTACCAACAGGTCACGTTTTCCAGGTGCACATGTGAAGTCATTTCTAACTGACACACTTTAAAAGTTCCACACTTGGAGCTAATTACTTCACTTTTGATTCTGTGAGGAGACCTGGAAAACGTGAACTGTTGGTAGCTTTCGAGGACCAGGGTTGGCTACCCCTGATATAGACCATATCGGTAGAAAACATATTGCACCGTGTGCTTGCAATGCGATGCGTGCTCCCGCAGGGTCGTTATCGCAAGAAAAAATAGACTGTGCAGGAAGGTCAATTTTTGACTAGAAATTGTACAATCTAGTATAGTCAAAATTGTATATAGTCAAAATTGCACTGCGTGTATAGTCAGTATCGGAGGTTCTGGGCTCCAGGGAGTTTAAGGGAAATTGCAAAGTCAAAATCGGCCTTTAGGCAGAATCGCGCCCTGTGCAGGCCCCTTTAGTATACTTAGGGGCAGAGAGATGTCCATCTATGGAGTGGATAAATACTATTAAACACTGTGATTTTGTATTTTAGCAATACAAAACGATTTAAGAAACAAACTGGATTATCTGCTGAAAAATCATCCCAACACAAAAAACACACTTTGCTCAAAATGTACTGCTCAATCACAACAAATATTTTTGTTTTTCATGACAATTTTGCCACTGAGTGGCGTTGTACTGTGACTTTAATACTTATCTCCCCATTAAGTCTTCAAGATAGGAAATAGATTTTTTTTTTTAAATTGTTAAATTGGGAGGCTATTTTATCACCTGCAAAAACAAAAATGTTTCACGAATTACTTTTTTGCTGCAATTTTTTTTTATTGTGCTCAAAAATACAATTCCTAGATTGGAATATCAGGCCCCTTTTTGCTCACAACCCCAGACTTGCGCCAAATGTGAACATTAACAAAACAATTCTGATTAGTTGATCGTGCATCATACTTCTAACCCTATAGAAAGTCCAAGGGATTTATTTTGTATTTATTTATTACCAGTTATCTATATAGCGCACACATATTCCACAGCGCTTTTACAGAGAATATTTGGCCTTTCACATCAGTCCCTGCCCCAATGGAGCTTACAATCTATACTCCCTATCACATTTACACACACACACATTCACGCTAGGGTTAATTTTTTTGTTGGGAGCCAATTAACCTACCAGCATATTTTTGGATTGTGGGAAGAAACCGGAGTACCTGGAGGAAACCCACGCAAGTACGGGGAGAATATACAAACTCCACACAGTTAGGGCCATGGTGGGAATTGAACCCATGACCTCAGTGCTGTGAGGCAGTAATGCTAACCATTACACCATCCGTACTGCCCAATCAACTGTAAATTGTATTTGGACCCTCAGTGAGGCAGGTGTAAGATGTGTAACACATCATTAAATTCATGATTAGCAAGGCTTTATGTTGTAGTCCTATGAACGCAATGTCACAGCCCAGCTTGCTACAGCAGCAAAGGCCATTCCTTTTTCTGCATAGGTAATTGGAAGTGCACCTGTGGTGTTGGACACTTAGACTATTTTTAACGAAGGTTTAACAGATTGTCAGGAAAATGTCAGCCTGCTAATTAGTAACGCACCAGCTGACAGACCTGTGTACAGTGTAAAGAACATTGAGCGCTATGCAGTACAAAAAAATAATTTCATATGAAAGAACAAGGAGAAACAGATTTGTTTATATTTCCATGAATGGTCACAGTGACTATTATCTGTGCCTGCATAAAGGCTGTGATTGCGCAAACGTACCACTGTAAAGGAAAGCAGCACCCACATATTACATCTAATAGGAACTTAACCCTTACATGGATTGTGATGGATTTCCCCCCAGACTAATATAAATATTAAAGAATGAAGATATAAAAATAGTGTTCACCTGGTTCACTACTAAATTTTCTTGCAAAGCTCACAATTAAGTACAGTAGTCATTGTTTCACTGCTCTTCCCCATTATACACACACACACTAGATGTAGTGTGACTATATATATATATATATATATATATATATATATATATATATATATATATATATATATTTATTTATTTGTGTTCACTCTAGGCTGTTTTAGCCCGATTTTTAAAAGGCAAAATCCGCCCTGCCCCTTTTTACGGCGCCCTGCTAGAACAGCCGCCCGCTTCCTGCCCTCCCAGCGTGTAAAGATGCCGTGCGCATGCGCACGGCATCCATTCACTCTGGGAGAGAGCTGGGGGAAGCCCAGCACCGACGGAGGTGCTGGGCACTCCCACAACAGTAACGTTGACGGCCACAGACGCCCCCTATAGCAGCGTCTGTGGGCCGCACCTCCCACTAAAATGACGCTGGCATGGCCACGCCCCCTAATTTACTAATGTGCCCCCGGAGTCTGGCGCCCTGCCCTTATTGATTCTAGAAGGAACACTCAGATTATATATATATATAATCTATATCGGTTAAGATTGCTGCCTCAAAGCACTGAGGTCATGGGTTCAATTTCACCACGACCTTAACTGTGTGGAGTTTGTATATTCTCCCCGTGCTTGAGTGGGTATTCTCTGGGTACTCCGGTTTCCTCCCATAAATCAAAAATACACTGGTAGGTTAATTGGCTTCCAACAAAATTAAACCTAGCGTGAATGTGTCTGCGTGTTCATGTGGTAGGGAATATAGATTGTAAGCTCCACTGGCTCGGGGAACTCCGTACTGTGAAATCCTCCCCCCTGTCTACATTCACATAACATACTGAGAAGTAGTGAAAGGGTGACAATGATTTGTTGGAGGATGGATTGAAAATGGACATCTGATGCCTGCTTCAAAAAAAGGTACCTAACATGCTATTTAAAGGTAAAAAAACAAAACAAAGAAAAAAACATAAAAAACAAAAAACACAGAACACGTGAGCTGTTGCTGCAATAATTCCTCTTTAATCTACAAGAAAACAAAAATTATTTTAAACTCCCGGAATTACTGCAGAATCTGCCTCCTCTTGCACAGAATGCCACCAGGGGCCTAGAAGAATGAAGATCAGGGGAGCCTAGAAGAATGAAGATCAGAGGAGCCTATTAGAAGAATGAATATCAGCGGAGCCTAGAAGAATTAAGATCAGGGGAGCCTATTAGAAGAATGAAGATCAGGGGAGCCTAGAAGAATGAAGATCAGGGGAGCCTAGAAGAATGAAGATCAGGGGAGCCTAGTAGAATGAAGATTTAAAGGTCTATAAGAATAAACCATGTAATCACTGCACATCATAGCATACAGTAGGTAAGCCAAGCCTACTTCTTGACCACACCACCAGTCTTTATCGCAACTGGTGATGTATCGAGAACAGCTGTTTGTTCTTACTCATTTGGGTTGTAAAGTCTCTCGCTTTCGGTCCACTTACTGTACCCTAAGCTTATGAGCCATTTCCTGCATTTTGACTCATTTGGTTCACTCTCAGGTCAGAAGTTAATAATTAAACTTGAGAGTAATTCTGAAGCTAAACCACCCCCAACCTCCTCCATTACCATAAAACAGACAAATGCTTAGAACGCTCATTGCCTGCTGCATCTGAATATGGTCAGGGTTCCGCCGGAACAACAATCTACATTATTATTGTCACTCATCCTGAGCCTCCCCACACGAGCAGTCATTGAATACCACAAGACACATCCTGTTAAAAGGGCATAGATGCCATTGGTTAGTATTGCTGAGGTCACAGCATTGAGCAAGACACAGCAGTGCAGTAGCTGTCCATGGTAGAGAAGCCTCAATTCACTATGGATTTCTGAAAGCCCTCTGCTTAGTAGCCTGGCAGTAACAAATGTTTATGCAGATTTGCCAGTGGGAGGTAGCACTGAACAGCAGATAGTTCACCACCTCTTCCTCTGATAGCAAGATTATGAGGGTGTCAGTGAATCTGAGAGCACAGCGACTGTAATCTGAAGGCTGAAGCTGCACCGCACACTTGTAAGCAGTGGGTAGCCTGCATGCGGAAAATGTGCAGCTTCCCACACCTTATGTTAATAGACTGCTTGACACGGGAATGATTAACATGGTCCCTAGCCATGACTAATCCTTCCTTCAGTGTACTGACAGTATGTGGGCTTGTCAGGGGAAGAAGTGTAGAGTGGCTTGCTTTTGCACCAAAGCCTTCTCCCAGAGTGTGGTTTGCAGAATAAAAACAGGGGAGCTTTTGTTGCAGAGGATTACGGGGTGTTAAAAGAGCCTCCGTGGCTTGGGATTCTGTCAGTGTGCTTAAAATAGCAGCACTTGTTCTCAGAGTTTAAGGCCAGGCATTCAGCTCGATAAAATCCCAGCAATTAATGGATTTGGAAGAAAACAGCAGCATGTACGGTTTGCCATCCCTCCCCCCCCCACCTCCAACTTCCAGAACTCATAAATATTCTGTCGGTAGAAACAGGATTTAGCCCTTTAGCAAGGCCTAAAACATTGCTACCACAGAGCATATCAAGGGTCGGATTATTCGCCTTAACAGTCACTTCATAAGTCTCTTCTATGAACACAAAGTTGCATGTGGAACGAAATAAACACGTTAAGAGCAAGCCTACAAGTACTTAGTCTTTCTGACTCACTCGACCTAGGCAGCAGCCACTTTTTACTCGCTTCCCCCACATTTTCAGGGCTGTGCTAGCATGACTTACAGCAAAGTGTGGTGAGATCATATTAAGAGGACTAGAGTATTGTTTTTGGAGTGTGTAAAGACAAAGCAAAACACCCAAGAGACACCCGCGCAAACACAGAGGGAACACACAATATTCCAAAAGAGAGGCTCCTTGATGGGAACTGAACCCATGACCCCGATGCTGTGAGGTAGCAATGCTAACCACTAAGCTACTGCATAGTAAGAATGATACAATTCACATAACCACATAATATTCTATATATGGTCTCTTCTTTCATGCGGTCTCATTTTAACCTATGACAAGACTTTTCCATTTTAAACTGAGGGGTTTAAGTCACTTGACATATCACACATCCAAGATGGCTGCCCATTTGGCAAACACAGAACAAATTACCAGTTACTTCAACACATGCCATTTTCATTAAAAAATAAATAAATAATTAAATAAATAAAAAGGACACGTCTTAATGAAGGGTTTTGGCTGGCAATTAAAGAACATTAACTGTCACTTTTGATTATCAGCGAGACAGCTGCTTAAATTAGTTATTGCAAGGCTTATAAATAGTGTACAGCCTGTAATTTGATAGTTATATTAAAGAGAAAAAACAAGTGCATTGTGTCTTCTACAGGTTTACAAGCTACATTAGAATGATTAATGTTAATACTCTACATCTGAACATTTAAAATGACCTAATCTCTACGGCAACCTCCTAACAGGCTTTGGAATAAAAGTTTGTCACTATCTAGACTTCCACAGCAGTTTACTGTACTATTAAAAGTGGAATAATAATTTCAAATTGGATCCAAATTTGTTCTTCGTTTACATTCGACAGACTAGGACTGGCTATAAATATGCAGAAAAACGACCCAATTTCCAAGATACCAGCTTGTTTCTCTTCCTTTCAGATTTAATGATCTCTTTTGAAATGTATAACCCTACACAGCACTAAAGTAAATTATAACATTTAATCACCGCCGCTGCCAGACATAATGTATTGCAACTACCGAGCTGGCAAAAGAATAGAGGAAAACGCAAATGCAGAGATTTATACATGTCTACTCCCAAGTACTGTATGTATAAACAGACAAAAAGGGCCCTGGAGTTTCTACATGCATGCCTCTCTGCCTATTTACTCCAGTGCTGTCAGCGATCACAGTGCAGACGAATGCCAATTTTCTGAAACCCATAAGATCTTTCATCACATCTGCTAAGCAAGGATGGACATGATCTACAGTACCCAAAAGGTGCTCTTATACTAGATATGGCCAACTGAGGTCATTCCTTCACAACCGAAAAGCCCCCCCTCTTTTTTATTCTTTCTTTTTTAAAGGCAACAAGCCTGCAAAATGAGGTGCAATGTTAAGTGGCAATCAATGCCACACATTACCTTTTAGCAGCCTAGTCTAGTCAGACTTCTGAAGATCATTCTCTTTGGTTGCTATGGTTACAGCATTTTAACATGTTCTACTTGCGGTATTACATGGATAAAGTGCAAGTAACCATACATAAAATAAGATTTTACTTACCGGTAAATCTATTTCTCGTAGTCCGTAGTGGATGCTGGGGACTCCGTAAGGACCATGGGAAATAGACGGGCTCCGCAGGAGACATGGGCACTTTAAGAAAGAATTTAGATTCTGGTGTGCTCTGGCTCCTCCCTCTATGTCCCTCCTCCAGATCTCAGTTAGAGAAACTGTGCCCGGAAGAGCTGACAGTACAAGGAAAGGATTTTGGAAATCCAGGGCAAGATACATACCAGCCACACCAATCACACCGTATAACTTGTGATAAACTTACCCAGTCAACAGTATGAACAACAGAGCATCAGTTCAACCCTGATGCAACAATAACATAGCCCTTATTGCAGCAATAACTATATACAAGTATTGCAGAAAAAGTCCGCACTTGGGACGGGCGCCCAGCATCCACTACGGACTACGAGAAATAGATTTACCGGTAAGTAAAATCTTATTTTCTCTAACGTCCTAGTGGATGCTGGGGACTCCGTAAGGACCACGGGGATTATACCAAAGCTCCCAAACGGGCGGGAGAGTGCGGATGACTCTGCAGCACAGATTGAGCAAACAATAGGTCCTCCTCAGCCAAGGTATCAAACTTGTAGAACTTTGCAAAAGTGTTTGAACTTGACCAAGTAGCAGCTCGGCATAGTTGTAATGCCGAGACCCCTCGGGCAGCCGCCCAAGAAGAGCCCACCTTCCTAGTGGAATGGGCTTTAACCGATTCTGGCAGCGGCAATCCAGCCGCAGAATGAGCCTGCTGAATCGTGTTACAGATCCAGCGAGCAATAGTTTGCTTTGAAGCAGGAGCACCCAGCTTGTTGGATGCATACAGGAGAAACAGTGACTCAGTTTTCCTGACTCTAGCCGTTCTGGCTACATAAACCTTCAAAGCCCTGACTACATCTAGTAACTCAGAATCCTCCAAGTCACGAGTAGCCACAGGCACCACAATAGGTTGGTTCATATGAAAAGATGACATCACTTTTGACAGAAATTGTGGACGGGTCCGCAATTCTGCTCTATCCATATGGAAAACCAGATAGGGGCTGTTATGTGACAAAGCCGCCAATTCTGACACACGCCTAGCCGAAGCCAAGGCTAATAGCATGACCACTTTCCACGTGAGATATTTTAACTCCACCATTTTAAGTGGTTCAAACCAGTGTGATTTCAGGAAACTTAACAACACCACGTTAAGATCCCAACGTGCCACTGGAGGCACAAAAGGAGGCTGAATATGCAGCACTCCCTTACAAACGTCTGAACTTCTGGTAGAGAATCCAACTCTTTTCGAAAGAAAATGGATAGGGCCGAAATCTGGACCTTAATGGAACCCAATTTTAGGCCCAAATTCACTTCTGACTGTAGGAAGTGAAGGAAACGGCCCAGCTTTAATTCCTCTGTAGGAGCATTCCTGGCCTCACACCAAGAAACATATTTTCGCCATATACGGTGATAATGTTTAGCTGTCACGTCCTTCCTAGCCTTTATCCGCGTAGGAATGACCTCGTCCGGAATGCCCTTTTCTGCTAGGATCCGGCGTTCAACCGCCATGCCGCCAAACGCAGCCGCGGTAAGTCTTGGAACAGACAGGGCCCCTGTTGCAACAGGTCCTGTCTTAGAGGAAGAGGCCACGGGTCCTCTCTGAGCATTTCTTGCAGATCTGGATACCAGGTCCTTCGTGGCCATTCTGGAACAATGAGGATTGTTCTCACTCCTCTTTTTCTTATTATCCTCAGCACCTTGGGTATGAGAGGAAGAGGAGGAAATAAATAGACCGACTGGAACACCCACGGTGTTACCAGTGCGTCCACAGCTATCGCCTGAGGGTCTCATGACCTGGCGCAATACCTCTGTAGCTTTTTGTTGAGGCGGGATGCCATCATATCCACCTGTGGCAGTTCCCACCGCCTTGCAATCTGCGTGAAGACTTCTTGATGAAGTCCCCACTCTCCCGGGTGGAGGTCGTGCCTGCTGAGGAAGTCTGCTTCCCAGTTGTCCACTCCCGGGATGAACACTGCTGACGATGCGCTTACGTGATTCTCCGCCCAGCGAAGAATTCTGGTGGCTTCTGACTGAATCAGAACCGGTTGGTCGCGAAGCAGGGTCTCCGCTTGACGTAGGGCGTTGTATACGGCCCTTAGTTCCAGGATGTTGATGTGAAGGCAAGTCTCCTGACTTACCCACAGAGCTTGGAACTTTTTTCCCTGTGTGACTGCTCCCCACCCTCAGAGGCTTGCATCCGTGGTCACCAGGATCCAGTCCTGAATGCCGAATCTGCGGCCCTCAAGAAGATGAGCACTCTGCAGCCACCACAGGAGAGACACCCTGGCCCTGGGGTATAGGGTGATTAACCGATGCATCTGAAGATGTGATCCGAACCACTTGTCCATTAAGTCCCATTGAAAGGTCCTCGCATGGAACCTGCCGAAGGGAATGGCCTCGTATGATGCCACCATCCTTCCCAGGACTCGAGTGCAGTGATGCACTGACACCTGTTTTGGTTTTAATAGGTTCCTGACCAGTGTCATGAGCTCCTGAGCTCTCTCTATTGGGAGATAAACCCTTTTGTCTAGAATCATCCCTAGGAAAGGCAGATGAGCCGTAGGAACCAACTGCGACTTTGGAATATTTAGAATCCAGCCATGTTGTCGTTACACTTCCAGAGAAAGTGATACGCTGTTCAGCAACTGCTCTCTTGATCTCGCTTTTATGAGGAGATCGTCCCAGTACGGGATAATTGTGACACCTTGCTTCCGCAGGAGCACCATCATTTCCGCCATTACCTTGGTGAAGATTCTCGGGGCCGTGGAGAGACCAAACGGCAACGTCTGAAATTGGTAATGACAATCCTGTACCGCAAATCTGAGGTAAGCCTGATGAAGTGGATAAACGGGGACATGAAGGTATGCATCCTTTATGTCCAGAGACACCATAAAATCTCACCCTTTCAGGCTTGCTATGACCGCTCTTAGCTATTCCATTTTGAACTTGAACCCTTTCAGCTATATGTTTAGGGATTTTAAATTCAATATGGGTCTGACCGAACCGTCCGGTTTCAGGACTACAACATGGTCGAATAATAACCCCCTCCTTGTTGAAGGAGGGGAACCTTGACCACCACCTGTTGAAGATACAATTTGTGAATTGCAGTTAACACTATTTCCCTCTCGTGGGGGGAAGCCGGCAGGGCCGTCGGTGAGGGGGCATCTCCTCAAAGTCCAGCTTGTATCCCTGAGACACAATATTGCCCAGGGATCCAACAGGGAGTGAACCCACTTGTGGCTGAAATTACGAAGACGTGCCCCCACCGGGCCTAGCTCCGCCTGTGGAGCCCCAGCGACATGCGGTGGATTTTGTAGAGGCCGGGGAGGACTTCTGTTCCTGGGAACTAGCTGTGTTGTGCAGCTTCTTTCCTCTGCCCCTGCCTCTGGCAAGAAAGGACGTACCTCGGACTTTCTTGTTTCTTTGTGATCGAAAGGCTGCATTTGATAATGTCGTGCTTTCCTAGGCTGTGCAGGAATATAAGGCAAAAGATCAGAATTACCAGCTATAGCTGTGGAGACCAGGTCCGAGAACCCTTCTCCACACAATCCTCAGCCTTCCATATGCCTCTTAAGTCGGCATCACCTGTTCATTGCATATCTACAGGACACGTCAAGCAGAAATCGACATAGCGTTGACTCTAGAACCCAGTAGACTAATGTCTTTTTTGGGCCTGTTTATATATATATATATATAAAAACACAGAAGTATCCTTATCTCGCGCCAACTCAAGAGCGACACACTGGGAGAGGTCTTTGTTGGGAGACCTCAGAAACATACAAAGAAAAACACAGATTCCCAAGTGCGCTAGTGATGTAATGTAATTACACAATTCTTCCAGCGTTTATTTCATCAGAAAATGTGAACTGGAGGATGTTTAGATCTGGGGACCTGTAACAGACACCCCTCACCAAGAAAGTCACCCAAACAAGAGGCCAACAGGCCAATTAATAAAAGGTTATTTTAATAACATATGATTTTTATGCACAATATAAAATTATATCAATAAAACACAGCCACAACCAACATGTTTGTAAGATGGATTCTAGATACTCCCTCACCTTTTTCAAGGTGCGAGCTCGAAGGGAGTATCTTCACAAACTAGGGTGCGATTTTCTGACTGACAAACCCAACGCGTTTCGTCTTATCGACTTCATCAGGGGCAACGCATATAGGAAAAAAGGCCAATTCACTTTCGATGGATTTATATGGCAAAACGTAACCTCAAATGGGAATTAATACAGTCTCCTTTATCAGGATTTAGTAGATGGAATTCCTATAGTCAGGCTCCTAGCCAGAGTGGTAATTGGATATAGAAATCTTAAAGCTAATTAGGCATGATTCCTTAAAGGCCGTCTAGGATATACTCTTGATTATAGTCCGTTGGAAATGCCGACAACTGTATGCCGGCGTTTTTGCAAACTAAAGTATGGTCTCCAGTTCTTATAATCAAGGTTATTGTTGGTTCAAATGTTGACTCACATAAAATTCAAAACTCAAATAGCTGGTCTGACAATCACAAGAATATAAGAGATGTGACTTCCCCAAATAGATCAAGGAACAAATCCTGGAGGAATTTAGGCTGTATCTGTGACTTCCAGATACAGCCTAAATTCCTCCAGTTCACATTTTCTGATGAAATAAACGCTGGAAGAATTGTGTAATTACATTACATCACTAGCGCACTTGGGAATCTGTGTTTTTCTATATATATATATATATATATATATATATATATATATATATATATATATATATATATATATATATATATATCTTAAGACAGCATATCTATATAGAAACACAGAGTCCACGGCACTCCCAAATCCCGAAGGTACATGCAATGAAATAGTAATGCCGGTGCCCTCCCAATGGTAACAGCGATGCTGTGTCCAAAGATATATATTGCAGAGACAGGCGGCACTCTCGGCGTTTGGAATAAAGACAGACAGGCAAGTCTGATGTATATGTATATATATATATATATATATATATATATACACACACACACACACACACACACACACACACACACAGAGTAAAAACCACAGCACTCACCACACCAGAAGCGGGGCACAGCTATGCACTTACCACTCACAGGGTGGGGTGCATGTAACACAGCACTCTCCACCACAAAAGCGGGGTACACAGCTGTACTTACCACTCACAGGGCGGGGTGCATGTAGCTCATGACCACATCGCTCTAATAAATACAAACAAAGAATCCAGCACTCACCAAAGTAAACTCACGCAGTGAAGTAGTCAGGTTTTAAGACTCTGTGATAGTGTAGGACCTGCATGAAGGTGGGGTACCTTGAAAATCGGTATGCAGGCTTCCGTGCATTGGCCAATCCACCAACTAAACCCCCATCATTTATTTATTGAATTGTTGAGGATAAGCGAGTTTACTTTGGTGAGTGCTGGGTTCTTTGTTTGTATTTATTAGAGCGATGTGGTCATGGGCTACATGCACCCCGCCCTGTGAGTGGTAAGTACAGCTGTGTACCCCGCTTTTGTGGTGGAGAGTGCTGTGTTACATGCACCCCACCCTGTGAGTGGTAAGTGCATAGCTGTGCCCCGCTTCTGGTGTGGTGAGTGCTGTGGTTTTTACTCTGTGTGTATATCAAGGTGTTAATCTATGGTTAGCTCTTATTAACCGTGGCCACTAGCTTTCTCATGCACCCCTGTGTGGACTTTATTATCCTAAACCTGTCTCAGCTGTTTCTTAGCAATCATCTTTGAGCCAGTGCAATAGGTGACTAGTGTGCCTTTAAAAGCCATAAAGTCGGGGGGCGTGGCTTGGAGGCTGTATGAGCAGGCTGCGTTCTTAGAGAGCTCTCAGGGATCTGAGAATTAAAGCAGAATACCACAGCAGCATCTTATCCTATTTGATCCAAATTTACTGGATCCTTTATTTAGAAGGCTACTACAGGGGGCGAGTACGAGCTGCGGAATCGGGGAGCCGGTTTTCTGGCTCCCGCGGATTGCGGCCTACTCAACACCCAGAAGCCGGGGCCTAAATTTCCACACTACACCCGAGCTGAGAGTTCGGCCTGCCCGGACAGATTGAAGGACCAGCTACCATCTCACCCCTTGTAAGGGTGCATCGGAGGACTCACCGGAGGTTCCCGCTGGTCGACGAAAGGAAGCCCAGGCTCAGATAACAGCCGTGAAGCGCACGACGGGACAGGAGTGGCGGCCATCTTGGAGACAGCAGTACGGGAGGCAGGACAGAGGAGACCCGGAGGAGACATCTGGTGACCCGGGAGGAGACTGAGAGCTGCCGGGAAGAGGTGACTGCTGCTGACTGCCGCCACACGCAGCGGAGGAGCCGCGGCCGAGTCAGACCGGAAGCCGCGCTGTGAGGAGGAGAGCAGTGGCCCGGGACCCGTCCGCTGTGAACAGACGCAGCAGAGCAGCCCGCCGCAGCAGCGCATCACCAGCCGCAGCTGTAGCCCGGGGACTCGAGAGGCAGGCTGTGTGGAGATATAAGCCGGACGCTGACGCCAGCCGGGACTCGCTGGTTTCTCCCTCACCTGTCAGCCGCGGAGGGGATCCCTGCACAGCCGGTCACCACAGCACTGCAGGACCGAGTCATCAACCGCTGCAGGGCCTAGAGTTCGAACGTGGACACCACTGACGACCCACCAGCAGCTGGTAAGGAGATTGCCCCCTACACTGCACCACCGCTGACCCCGATCTTCACCATAGAGGCTTAGACAAGCCACTGAGGCAGTTAACCATTTGCTCCCCTCCCATTTACTCTATTAAGCCAAAGGCTTTTGCTACCCCCCATTAACCCTATTAAGCCAAAGGCTCTTACCTCTGCCAGCATCGCCAGTGCATTAATAGGAGGCAACAACAAAGAGGGAAGTTGGGACTAGGTCATAGCCGTCCCGCAGAACTACCACAACGACATTTACGAACCGGCGGGACTAAGCCCTGATATCGCACGGTGACGATCAGCTCCTGTCGCTATCCATAATCTACATACGTCACTGACATTCCTAACCCCTACCGACACATATACTATACCTATTACTTACAGTGAATTTCTAAACCTGACCGCAGATTCCCCTGCAACTATGAGAAGACCCCTAGACACTCCCTGGACGATGTGTCTGCTCGACTGATGCCGCCTTGAAGCCACGTGGGGGGCTACTGTATGGCGATGGCCCGCACTTTGTCATATTGCCGGGGATATGTGAAAGTATAATACTACACCAACCTTTTTGCAGACCGATCTCATGGTGGGAGGTACGAAGAGACAAAAGGCCAAAACCAAGCCAGACGAAACTCCAAAATACGCGACGCGTCATTCTTCGGACCTGCGTCAGTTTCTCACTCCATCAACCGCGGGCCATACTTCCACCCCAGCGACAGCGGATTCCTCGATTCTTCATATACCAAAGGGCGACATGTCGGTTTCCAAAGACGCACATTCCTCATGGACCTCCTCCTCATCTGCAGAAATTAGTGAAATTCTGTCTCACGTCAAGTCGCTGCCTACCAAACAAGACTTCTCCGCGCTAGAGACACGCTTACGATCTACTATTAAACAGGAGGTGGCAACTCTCCAACAGGACATATCTCAAGTCGCGGCCCGGGTAGATATATTGGAACGCCACGAGACATCTGGCTTGGACACTCTAACTAAATTTCAAGAGGTGCTTACCCATCAGAGGAACGATATTGCCTTTCTCAGGTCACGTATCGAAGATATGGATAACCGCGGGAGGCGGAACAATATTAGGGTCAGAGGCCTCCCTGAGAGTGTCCAACAGGCAGACCTGACATCTGCCCTTACCTCAATATTTGGAGAGCTTATAGATCTGGATTCGAATGTGACAATCATGTTTGATAGGGCACATCGAGCCCTCCGTCCTCGCGGTATACCATCAGACAAGCCACGGGATGTGATTTGCAGGCTCCACTATTATGCCCAAAAGGAGGAGATAATGAGGAAAGCCCGTCAACTGAATGATATCGATTTCCAGGGGGAAAAGATTCAAATATTTCCGGATCTCGCATGGTCGACATTGCAACAACGCCGTGCCTTAAAGCCTCTTACCGATTCCCTCCGGAAACAAGAGGTGAAATATAGATGGGGCTTCCCTTTTTCTCTCCAAGTCACCCACAATGGCAGATCGGTTATCCTCTCCAGACCTTCAGAGTTACCAGCCTTCCTCTTGACTTTGGGTTTGCAGCCAATATTGTTACCTGATTGGGACTTTTTTCACCACCAACCTGAAATTCCAGAGGTGACCCCTCCAGAAGACGGGTGGCAACAAGTGCGATCCCCGCGGCCGCGGGGAACTGAGACCGGGAGCGCACGATCTTCCGAGCCTCCATGATGGCGTTGCCTTATTCTTTTGAGGCATAAAAGTTTTTGTCATTGCAGCCGCACGATTGGTTTTTTTTTTTTGCCCCTTTGTGCCGCAATGCGCTATTGATATGTATAATCGGTTCTGCAATGGTTCTTCTAAATGATTATGTTTTAGTTAGCTTGCGTTTCGATTATGTCTAGACTGCATTTTTGCTAACGATGCTCATGCTTTCTTCATTCCTTAGTAAATTTTTGAGTACTGTATAGATTCCTAGACTCGTGGGCGGTCGCCTTCGGTGGCCCCCTGTAGGACCCCCTATATGCTGCACCCCCTATCTCTTCGGGCTAGGAGCTGGCAGGACCCCGCTCCTGTCCATATTGCAGCAACCTTTTTTCTACCACTACGATTGGCTAGGTTTGATATTATAGCACTTTGTGCTGTGGTTTTCCATACTACATTCTTTTTTATTATTCTTGATTATATTTGGACTTTCTTCTTTTCTTCTCTTGCTGCCCTTTTTTCTTCTTCTCCCTCTACTATGGTTGAGATGATTGATATAAATCTGTTCAGGTTTAGGCTATAATGAGTCACGGTGATCTACATGTTACTTCCCTCAATGTTAAGGGCCTAAATATCCCTGAGAAAAGGTCCAAACTTCTCAAATGGCTCAGAGATGAGAAAGTGGACGTTGCCTTTATCCAGGAAACTCACTTTAAGATTGGTCATGTACCATCACTTAAATGTCATTATTATCCCCATGTCTTCATGACTAATAACCCCTCTGGTAAGACACTAGGTGTAGCTATTCTGTTTGCTCGTCACTTGCCTGTTCAAAATGTCACTTCTCATAGACTAGTGGAGGGCAGGGGGTTGTTGGTAAAGTGCGATATCCATAATCAACGTTTTTCCTTTTTGACTGTATATACTCCCAATATTAAGCAGCCTTCCTTCTTGACTTCGGTTCTGGAACTCGCCGAGCCTCTTTTGGAGGGAGTGGTGGTGATGGGAGGCGACCTGAACTGGACTCTCGACCCTCTCCATGACTCATCTAAAAAGGTATCTCATAAACCAGAGAAGGAATATAGGAGGATGAGACGCGCTTTGCTTGACCACCAGCTGATCGACACGTGGAGGCTGACACACCCTTCAGAGGTAGACTACTCTTTCTTTTCCCATCCCCATCAGACATATTCTAGGATTGACTACTTGTTTCTAAGCCACCGACACTTACACCTAATTTCCGACACCTCTATAGGACAGATTGTATGGTCTGATCATGCCCCTGTTAATCTCACGATACGCCTTCCTTCAAGTCCACGGCGTCAATGGTCATGGCGTTTCAACGACACACTTTTACAAGATGAGATATGTCGCTCTCAAATAGGAGCGGCTATAGACTCCTATATTGGCGACAATGACCTAGACGATATATCTAAACTTTCGGTGTGGGAGGCACATAAGTGTGTCCTGCGTGGGGTTTGCATTCAGATAGGCTCTCGACGCAAAAAGCAGAGAGAACAGCTCAGAGAGGATCTATTATCTAAAATAAAATCCTTAGAACTCTTACATAAGAAGTCCCACACTCCTCAACATTATGCAGATCTCGAGACAGCTAGGGCAGATTTGAACAGACTGCTTTCCGATAGAGTCAAGTTCTCCTACCGGAAATGTCGAAGCAGATATTATCAATGGGGCAATAAACCGGGGAAATTGTTAGCCAGGGCTCTTCGTGAACAACGTGCTATTACTTTCATTCATTGCATTAAGGATGGTCGGGGGAAACCCCTCCACGAGACTCCCCACATAGCTAAAGCCTTCCAGGCTTACTACTCCGCCCTGTACAATCTTTCTGGGCCATCTGGGAGGATAGACAAGATTTCACACCAAACAGCTATAGCAGATTATTTAAACAGCATAGATTACCCTACTTTGTCAAAAGAAGATGCAGAAGGTTTAGACGCACCCTTCTCTCCTGAGGAGGTTTTAAAAGTCATCGAATCCTCCCCGAATGGCAAAAGTCCGGGCCCCGACGGGTACACTATTGCTTACTATAAGGCCTTTAAGGAGAAATTAACCCCTATTCTCACAAGAGCTTTTAACACCGTGTCGGAAAAATCACAGTTCGCTTCACAATCCCTAGAGGCACATATCACTGTTTTACCCAAAGAGGGTAAAGACCCCAGCCTCTGCTCCAGTTACCGGCCGATCTCACTACTAAATTTAGATATAAAACTCTTCGCAAAGCTGATTGCAAATCGCCTTAAATTGCTGCTACCAGATTTAATTCATGGAGACCAGGCGGGGTTTGTCTTGGGTCGAGAAGCCAGGGATAATACCTCTAAAGTGCTTAATATGATCTATTATGCCAACCAGGCCACATCCCCCTCAATTATATTGTCAACTGATGCTGAAAAAGCGTTTGATAGGGTGGATTGGGACTTTATGTCCGGCATCCTGAGGCACCTGGGACTTGGCAACGCTTGTCTCCATAGAATTTTATCCCTTTACTCTACGCCATTTGCTAAAATTAAGATTAATGGCTCCTTATCGGACCCCTTTACCATTTCCAATGGCACGCGACAGGGATGCCCGCTATCCCCTTTACTTTTTGTCTTATGCATGGAAGCTTTAGCGAGAAGCATTAGGGCCAACCGAAATATCTCTGGGTTATTAGTAAGAGGACGCGAATACAAATTAGCTTTGTATGCTGATGATTTGCTTGCCCTAATTTCAAACCCGGTGACTTCTCTCCCAAATTTGATGCTAGAATTTGATAGGTTCGGAGCCCTTTCTAATTTTAAGATAAATTATTCCAAATCCATAGCAATGAACCTAACCACTTCCCCTGGCGTGCTGACCGGTCTGAAGGGCTCTTTCCCTTTTACTTGGCACGAACACAGAGTTAAATACTTGGGGGTAATGCTATCTAACGATTTATCTAAAATATTTCCCTTAAATTTCGGCCCCTTGTTGAAAACACTCCGTTTAGACTTCCAGAAATGGAAGAAATTGCGTTTATCCTGGTTTGGGAGGATTAACGTGGTTAAAATGAACGCTCTCCCCAGGATTCTATTCTTTCTTCAAACCCTCCCTATATACATCCCTCCTCTGTGGTTCAGGGACGTTCAGAACCTCATTCGCACGTTTGTTTGGGGAGGTAAAGTTCCCAGATTTAAACATGACATTCTATTCCGGAGGGGACATCAAGGGGGACAACAACTCCCTCATATTCCCAGCTACTACCATGCTGTACAATTAAATAGAGTTTTGGAATGGACAAGGGCCAAAGACTGTAAACAATGGGTGCTTTTGGAAGAAGGCTGTCTCCCACATTACATAGAAATAGTTCCATGGCTGCCCTCCCTCCCGAAAACCGCTCACCCAACGGTCACCCCCACGCTTAAAGTATGGCACAAGCTCAGGTTAAAGACACACATCTCCTCTAAATGGTCCCCCTTGACTTCTTTTCTTCATAACCCCGAATTTGGTCCCGGACTCCACAACCTGGCATTTGCTTCTTGGGCTGAGGCGGGGCTTTTTAGGGTCGGTCAGCTGGTGAGTTCGGGTAGAGTGCGCTCATTCTCAGATGTTCAGTCCCTCTGGAAAATATCAAGCGTCGATTTTTGGAAGTTCCTTCAGGTTCATCATTTTCTGGCATCCTCCAAAAGTCTTTCTGACATAACCAGAGATCTCACTAATTTCGAAAAACTATGCGTTTCCACCCGTTCCCCTACACATACCATCTCTCAAATTTATGCGCTTATTGTGGAGGACCTGTTTTCCCAACCCCCTGCCTTCATGACTTCTTGGGAAAGGGAAATGCGAGGGATAAACTCTCAGGCCAATTGGGACACTATATTTCGTAATGCTCAGGCAAGCTCTCTATGTTTGTCGACGAAGGAAACGGTATATAAGCTTATATATAGATGGTACAGGACTCCCTGTGTCCTTAATAAAATGTTTCCTACCCTTTCGAATCTCTGCTGGAGGTGTAAGGGGGCACCAGGGAGCTTTTTACACATCTGGTGGGACTGCCCTCTTATAATTCCTTTCTGGAAGGACGTTTTTAGATGCTCCGAGTTGATAGTGGGAGATGTGATACCCGAGGGGCCTGAGTTTTGGCTCCTTAATCTTACTTCAGCAAGTGCACATTCATATAAATGCTCACTTCTGAGACACCTTAGCAACGCTGCAAGGGCCGTGATACCGACTCTTTGGAGATCCACCTCCCCACCCTCGATCAAACAATGGTTTAACAAGATTACATACTTTTTAGACATGGAAGACCTTATATCCTTCTCGATGGGAAGAACCACTGACTTTACCGTTACCTGGTTTCCGTGGTTTGATTTCATGGAGTCTCCGATATACAGGTCCTATATGGTAATTTAATCATCCCCGTATAAATCTCTAGACAAAAAACTTCATCTCAACTGACTTCTTTTATATTCTCTTCCTTTTCATATTTCTCACTTTCTTTCTGTTTCTACTCTCTTTTTCTTTTCCTACATTTCTCATAATTAATGCTTTATAATGTCTGTATTCCTTTATATATATTTTGATGGAAGAACAGTCAACTTTTCTATCTGTGCTATTATGTTTAAAACAAAGTTAATAAGACGGTACGACCAGATATGTCTTCTTTTGTTTATTTTGGATTCAATTGTTTGAAAATGTTGTACTACTGTTATATCTACAGCTTTAATAAAAACAGATTAAAGAAAAAAAAAGCCATAAAGTCTGTGGCAGGTACACATTAAATCTAGCAGGCAGATGAGTTGTGTAACAGCAGTGAAGTAGTCAGGTTTTAAGACTCTGTGATAGTGTAGGACCTGCATGAAGGTGGGGTATCTTGAAAATCGGTATGCAGGCTTCCGTGCATTGGCCAATCCACCAACTAAACCCCCATCATTTATTTATTGAATTGCTGAGGATAAGTGAGTTTACTTTGGTGAGTGCTGGGTTCTTTGTTTGTATATATATATATATATATATATATATATATATATACACACACACACATACTAGGGTCTCAATTTCTGCTGATAAGGTACCTGTCCACGCCGCCACAGCGCTATAAACCCATGCCGACACAATCGCCGGTCTGAGTAGTGTACCCAAATGTGCACGCTATCTGCAGGATCCCTGAGAATAGCAAGTGCTACTGTCTGTGCAAACAGGACACCCTAGGGGAAGATTCCCATCACATCCTGGCCCTAGTGGGGAAAGGATACTGCCTGAGAATTCTTTGTGGGAAGCTGCAGTCTCTTGTCTGGGGATTCCCACTCTTTTCATCATGAGAGGAGGGAAATTAACCTCAGCTTTCTTCCCCTTAAACATGTGTACCCTTGTGTCAGGGACAGATGAGTCATCAGTGATATGCAAATCATCTTTTATTACAATAAACATATATTGAATACTTTTCTGCCATTTTGGCTGTAACTTTGCATTATCGTAGTCGACACTGGAGTCAGACTCCGTGTCCATATCAGTGTCTATTATTTTGGATAGTGAGCATTGAGAGACTCTGAAGGTCTCTGCGACATAGGGACAGACATGGGTAGATTCCTGTCTGTTCTCTAATCTTTTGTGCAATAAATTCACCTTAGCACTTAATTACACATATCCAAACAGGTGTCGGCATTGTCGACGGAGACACCCCTCACACACATATTTGCTCCATCTCCTCCTTAGGGGAGCCTCAGACATGTCGACACACACGTACCGACACACCACACACTCAGGGAATGCTCATCTGAAGACAATTCCCCCACAAGGCCCTTTGGAGAGACAGAGAGAGAGTATGCCAGCACACACCCCAGCGCTATTAACCCAGGAATAACACAGTAACTTAATGTTAACCCAGTAGCTGCTGTTTATAATGATTTTTGCGCCTAATTAAGTCCCCCCCCCCTCTCTTTTTACCCTCTTCTACCGTGTATCTGCAGGGGAGAGGCTGGGGAGCTTCCTCTCAGCGATGCTGTGGAGAAAAACATGGCGCTGGTGAGTGCTGAGGAAGAAGCCCCGCCCACTCGACGGCGGGCTTCTGTCCCACTTAAATATACATTAGTGCTGTGCGCTACCTCAGTGAAGACTGGAGTCTTCTGCCGCCGATTTCGAAGTCTTCTTGCTTCTTATGCTCACCCGGCTTCTGTCTTCCGGCTCTGCGAGGGGGACAGCGGCGCGGCTCTGGGATCGGACGACGAGGGTGAGATCCTGTGTACGATCCCTCTGGAGCTTATGGTTTCCAGTAGCCTAAGAAGCAGGACCTATCTTCAGAGAGTAGGGCTGCTTCTCTCCCCTCTGTCCCACGATGCAGGGAGTCTGTTGCCAGCAGAGCTCCCTGAAAATAAAAAACCTAACAAAATACTTTTACAGCAAGCTCAGGAGAGCTCACTGAACAGCACCCAGCTCGTCCGGGCACAAATTCAAACTAACTGAGGTCTGGAGGAGGGGTATAGAGGGAGGAGCCAGAGCACACCAGACTCTAAATTCTTTCTTAAAGTGCCCATGTCTCCTGCGGAGCCCGTCTATTCCCCATGGTCCTTACGGAGTCCCCAGCATCCATTAGGACGTTAGAGAAAACTGGTGTAGTATGGTAGGCCGGTGGTCGGGCTTCCGGCAACCAGCATACCGGCGCCGGGAGCCCGACCGCCGGCTTACCGTCAGTGTGGCGAGCGCAAATGAGCCCCTTGCGGGCTCGCTACGCTATTTTATTCTCCCTCCAGGGGGGTCGTGGACCCCCACGAGGGAGAATAAGTGTCGGTATGCCGGATGACGGGATTCCGGCGCCGGTATACTGTGCGCCGGGATCCCGACAGCAGGCATACTGAAGACCACCCCATAAAACTGGGAAGAAACGTATATCATTTTTGCATAAGCTGCGAGGGGAAGGGGGAGTTCCTGGGATTCTCAGGTAGCCTCAATTGTTTTAGAGAAGGGGCGTCACCCCCAATTTTTTGTTGACATTGGGTGGAATTCAATTGTTTGAAAATTCAGTTGGGTGCCAGCTATTCACTAAAAGTCAGTGTTTCCAGCCCGATGCATATATGTTGTGAAGTCTCTCAGCGACCTAACTGGTTCCTAATACGGGTGGTCTTCAGTATGCCGACTGTCGGGATCCCGGCGCACAGTATACTGGCGCCAGAATCCCGACAGCCGGCATACCGACAGATTTTCTCCCTCGTGGGGGTCCACGACCCCCTTGGAGGGAGAATAATGCCACAGTGCCCGCAAGGGGCTCATTTGCGCTCGCCACGCTGTCGGTATGCCGGCAGTCGGGCTCCCGGCGCCGGTATGCTGGGAGCCCGGCCCCCGGCATGCCATACTACATCCCTTAATACCACCTATGGCAGTGGAAGCAACCCACAAAATTTCTACATGTAGTCAACAATAGTACAGTATAGCATACTTGCATACTCTCCAGAAACGGCCTGGTAGAGTGAGGAAGTCTCCCGTAGCCGGCAGCCGTCTGCCCCCAGCTACCGGATGGTTGAGGACGCAATTCACGCTGAATCGTCCTTGTAGCCATGGCTGTCGGCGTACAATGCCGGTAATGGCGTGGTTATGTTGATGCAAAGTCTGCCACGCCCCCTGCACCTTGCCACGCCCCCTGAGCCACTTCCCCCTGGAATTAGGAATTTATACACATCTAGAAAATATGGGGCAACAGATTTTCCAAAACCAGTGTGCCCCAGCAACGAGTAACACAATCAGCAAATCAATTTTCCCGTTACGCTACAAACAGCATGCAAAACCACCTTAATGCTGCTCTATTTTATTAAAAATAATAATATTAATAATAATTAAAAAGGTAGACTGAAACATTTGTGGAACTGATGGCCATGCATGTATGCTGGAGGCTGTGGAGTCATATATACAGCAGTAAGAGTATAGGTGATGGGAGAGACCAGTAAGCAGAGGCACAATGTACTGGAGTAAGAGAAGGCCAGATATTCACACCGTAGCCTCGGCCAAAATCTGTCGTAGAGCAGAGCGGGTCATGATCTCCATGCAAATCAGCGCTGCAGCCAAACAAGCTGCAGAACAAACAGCCTTTGATATGTTCCTCAGCCGAGGCTGCTCAGAATCCTAATTAGAAGGGAGTGATGCTCTGGTTCTAATTAATTTTGTTTTGTTGATTAAAAATTATTTGTTTGAAGCTTTCTCCGTGAAGGGCAATTACCTACTTCCTCCCTAATTAAGAAGGTTTTTCTCCCCTTGCAACCCTCTCCTTTTTAAGCGGCTTATACACGCTTTAAATATACACACGCATATATACATACTTAACCTACGTAAAGCAGGTTTATTGCTATAAAACACTATTAATTGTGCATTCTTAATGAGTGTCACGGGATATCATCTGTCACAGCAGCAACACCAAAATCCCCTTCTCTGATAGGAAACCAATACACAGCAATGTTATAGTGACAATGGGCTGCCAGAGCAGAGAAACGGCTGCATCCTGGCCGAAACATCCGCTTTTCAAAATGTTCATTCTATTAGAAAACCATTAGACAAACAGTTGGACAAAATGGAAACAGCAATTAGAACTCAGCTCAGCATTATCTTACAGATGTGTCCTCATACATCAAGCCTCAATACGCCACGCAGCGGGAGATGTCTTGCGTGAGTGAGCCGCCAGGTCCTGTGCAGCTCTGCTAGCGGTAGGGGGGCCTTTCTTGCCGAAAATGCGCTTTAATCACAACATGATGCGGCTAGGGCGCACCAGGAGACTGTGCTTAATAATTTGATATGTAACACTTGTATATTGTGTATGACTATGGGGTCAATGTACTAAGCCTTGGAGAGAGGTAAAGTACCAGCCAATCAGCTCCTAACTGCCATGTCACAGGCTGTGTTTGAAAAATGACAAAGCACAACGGAACTTGGCACACAGATATAGAAGTGTCACATATCAAATTAATCAGCACAGTCTCTTGGTGCGTCCTAGTCACAATGGGTTGCAATTAAGACACATTTTGGGCAAAAAAGGCTGCCGGCGCTAGCAGAGTCTCACGGGTCCTGGCGCGCCGAGGGGGGCTATTTGATGCAACTGCATCAATGATGTATTAGACCACATCTGTATACGACACAACAGGTGGCAACGTTGTACAATGTTCTGATTGGCTACTTGTTAGCCGTTACAGACCTAGGTGCCACATAAGGACTGCCTACAACGCTCATAGAACTTCCTTGTACTCATCAACCAAGGACTCCGGGGCGTTCAATCTGCTCGTGTGTCACCAGCTGATGCATTCAACTCCTAAAATATACATCCAAAACCAACATGGCAATGAGAAGATTTATTTATTTGCGGATACAGTATGATGCAAAGTCTTTACTGTCCATCAGCCTCCTTTATCCCGCAGCAGGAGACAGCAAGGTCTGTGATGAGATGTGGAGAAGAACACAACTGTGACATCCTTACATCACAGCCAGATGGGTGATGCTGAATCTGCCTGCGCTAATATAGGAATAACATGCATCTCTGCCGATACACAGCCAACAGATAAGCAGTGTGGACCGAGATAAGCAGTGTGGACATGTGTGTTTAGACAAATAAATGCTTGTGTACATACATCAATAAAAATGCGGAGTATGCACATAGGATGACTAATAGACTTTGCAATCATTCCTATTCATCAGTACAATCTGAATGAGCTGGCCAGTTTATCTTCTTCCTTTAAGCCAGAAAACAATGCGAAAAAGTTATTTTGCAGACTTAACCCTGTGCACTTGTTTCTGCATATCTGTCCCCAGCCCTGACACTAGGGACAGTCCTTCCCCTTTACCTCGTCCATTGGAGCACGGGTCATAAAACGGATTGAAAAACAGAACAGCTCAATAAGCCATGTTTGCTCTAGGTGAGGTACTGTAGCTTAAATCATACTTCCCTACATCCTGGCTGCTCTCTACGGGAGAGCAGCCAGGTTGGCTCAGCAAGGGGGCGGGGCAGTACAATGATGAGCAGAGGGGGCGGGGCGGAGGTGGTACAGGGCATGGCTCAGCAGGACGTCATTTAAGCCACGCCCCCGCTCTGTAATGCCGCTATTACCGCCATTATACTGCACGGGGCGTGGCTATGATGACACGATTCAACAAGAATCGAGTCATCGACTGCCCAGACCGCCCACTTTACTATCAAAGCGGGCAGCTGGCAGGGGGGAATTAAAGAATCAGGAGACTTGCCTGCTCATCCGGGGGGCCGGGAGGGTCATCCGGTTTTGGTGTTCGGTAGCCTACCGGCCATTCCAGGAGAGCAGGCAAGTATGGCTTAAATATGTCACGTGGGGCTGATGTATTAAGCCTGGAGACGGCATAAGGAAGTGATAAACCAGTGATAAGTGCAATGTGATAAACGTACCAGCCAATCAGCTCCTGTCAATTTACATATTGGAGCTGTTTGGTTGTTGTGTTTATCACCTTGCACTTATCACTGGTTTATCACTTCCTTTTCTCTAACGTCCTAAGTGGATGCTGGGGACTCCGTCAGGACCATGGGGGGGTAGCGGCTCCGCAGGAGACAGGGCACAAAAATAAAGCTTTAGGATCAGGTGGTGTGTACTGGCTCCTCCCCCTATGACCCTCCTCCAAGCCTCAGTTAGGTTTTTGTGCCCGTCCGAGCAGGGTGCAATCTAGGTGGCTCTCCTAAAGAGCTGCTTAGAAAAAGTTTTTTAGGTTTTTTATTTTCAGTGAGTCCTGCTGGCAACAGGCTCACTGCATCGAGGGACTTAGGGGAGAGAATTTCAACTCACCTGCGTGCAGGATGGATTGGATTCTTAGGCTACTGGACACCATTAGCTCCAGAGGGAGTCGGAACACAGGTCTCACCCTGGGGTTCGTCCCGGAGCCGCGCCGCCGACCCCCCTTACAGATGCTGAAGATTGAAGGTCCGGAAACAGGCGGCAGAAGGCTCTTCAGTCTTCATGAAGGTAGCGCACAGCACTGCAGCTGTGCGCCATTGTTGTCACACACTTCACACCAGACGGTCACGGAGGGTGCAGGGCGCTGCTGGGGGCGCCCTGGGCAGCAATATATAATACCTTTTATGGCAAAAGAATACATCACATATAGCCATTGAGGCTATATGTATGTATTTAACCCATGCCAAATGTCTAAAACTCCGGGAGAAAAGCCCGCCGGAATAGGGGGCGGGGCTTATTCTCCTCAGCACACAGCGCCATTTTCCTGCTCAGCTCCGCTGTGAGGAAGGCTCCCAGGACTCTCCCCTGCACTGCACTACAGAAACAGGGTAAAACAGAGAGGGGGGGCATATTTTGGCGATATTTTTATATATTTAAGCGGCTATAAGGAACAACACTTATATAGGGTTGTTCCCATATATATTATAGCGCTTGGGTGTGTGCTGGCAAACTCTCCCTCTGTCTCCCCAAAGGGCTAGTGGGGTCCTGTCTTCGATAAGAGCATTCCCTGTGTGTCTGCTGTGTGTCGGTACGTGTGTGTCGACATGTATGAGGACGATGTTGGCGTGGAGGCAGAGCAATTGCCGATAATGGTGATGTCACCCCCCAGGGAGTCGACACCGGAATGGATGGCTTTGTTTATGGAATTACGTGATAATGTCAGCACATTACAAAAATCAGTTGACGACATGAGACGGCTGGCAAACCAGTTAGTACCTACCCAGGCGTCTCAGACACCGTCAGGGGCTGTAAAGCGCCCTTTACCTCAGTCGGTCGACACAGACCCAGACACAGACACTGAATCTAGTGTCGACGGTGATGAAACAAACGTATTTTCAAGTAGGGCCACACGTTATATGATCACGGCAATGAAGGAGGCTTTGCATATCTCTGATACTACAAGTACCACAAAAAGGGGTATTATGTGGGGGGTGAAAAAACTACCTGTAGTTTTTCCTGAATCAGAGGAATTAAATGATGTATGTGATGAAGCGTGGGTTAACCCAGATAGAAAAATGCTAATTTCAAAAAAGTTATTAGCATTATACCCTTTCCCGCCAGAGGTTAGGGCGCGCTGGGAAACACCCCCTAGGGTGGATAAGGCGCTCACACGCTTATCAAAACAAGTGGCGTTACCGTCTCCTGATACGGCCGCCCTCAAGGATCCAGCAGATAGGAGGCTGGAAACTACCTTAAAAAGTATATACACACATACTGGTGTTATACTGCGATCAGCCATCGCCTCAGCCTGGATGTGCAGTGCTGGGGTCGTCTGGTTGGATTCCCTGACTGAAAATATTGATACCCTGGATAGGGACAGTATTTTATTGACTATAGAGCAATTAAAAGGATGCTTTCCTTTATATGCGAGATGCGCAGAGAGATATTTGCACTCTGGCATCGAGAGTAAATGCGATGTCCATATCTGCCAGAAGGAGTTTATGGACACGACAGTGGTCAGGTGATGCGGATTCCAAACGACATATGGAAGTATTGCCGTATAAAGGGGAGGACTTATTTGGCGTCGGTCTATCGGATCTGGTGGCTACGGCAACTGCCGGAAAATCCACTTTTTTACCTCAGACCCCCTCCCAACAGAAAAAGACACCATCTTTTCAGCCGCAGTCCTTTCGTTCCTATAAGAACAAGCGGACAAAAGGACAGTCATATCTGCCTCGGGGCAGAGGAAGGGGTAAGAGAGGGCAGCAAGCAGCCCCTGCCCAGGAACAGAAGCCCTCCCAGGGTTCTGCAAAGCCCTCAGCATGACGCTGGGGCCTTACAAGCGGACTCAGGAACGGTGGGGGGTCGACTCAAGAATTTCAGCGCACAGTGGGCTTGCTCACAGGTGGACCCCTGGATTCTGCAGGTAGTATCTCAGGGTTACAGGTTGGAATTCGAGAAGTCTCCCCCTCGCCGGTTCCTAAAGTCTGCTTTGCCAACGTCTCCCTCAGACAGGGCGACGGTATTGGAAGCCATTCACAAGCTGTTTGCTCAGCAGGTGATAGTCAAGGTACCCCTCCTACAACAGGGAAAGGGTTATTACTCCACGCTATTTGTGGTACCGAAGCCGGACGGCTCGGTAAGACCTATTCTAAATCTCAAATCTTTGAACCTGTACATACAAAAATTCAAGTTCAAGATGGAGTCACTCAGAGCAGTGATAGCGAATCTGGAAGAAGGGGACTTTATGGTGTCCCTGGACATAAAGGACGCTTACCTGCATGTCCCAATTTGCCCTTCACATCAAGGGTACCTCAGGTTCGTGGTGCAAAACTGTCATTATCAGTTTCAGACGCTGCCGTTTGGATTGTCCACGGCACCTCGGGTCTTTACCAAGGTAATGGCCGAAATGATGATCCTTCTACGAAGAAGAGGCGTATTAATTATCCCTTACTTGGACGATCTCCTGATAAGGGCAAGATCCAGAGAACAGCTGGAAGACGGAGTAGCACTAACCCAACTAGTGCTGCAACAACACGGGTGGATTCTGAATTTTCCAAAATCTCAGTTGACCCCGACGACACGTCTGCTATTCCTGGGAATGATTCTGGACACGGTTCAGAAAAAGGTGTTTCTTCCGGAGGAGAAAGCCAGGGAGTTATCCTAACTTGTCAGGAACCTCCTAAAACCAGGGACAGTGTCTGTGCATCAATGCACAAGAGTCCTGGGAAAGATGGTGGCTTCTTACGAAGCGATTCCATTCGGCAGATTCCACGCACAAACTTTTCAGTGGGATCTGCTGGACAAATGGTCCGGATCGCATCTGCAGATGCATCAGCGGATAACCTTATCGCCACGGACAAGGGTGTCTCTTCTGTGGTGGTTGCAGAGTGCTCATCTGTTAGA
This sequence comes from Pseudophryne corroboree, assembly GCF_028390025.1. NCBI lineage: Eukaryota > Metazoa > Chordata > Amphibia > Anura > Myobatrachidae > Pseudophryne > Pseudophryne corroboree. Next base: position 756,890,778 of record NC_086449.1, read on the forward strand.
GGGCCGCAGATTCGGCATACAGGACTGGGTCCTGGTGACCACGGATGCCAGTCTGAGAGGCTGGGGAGCGGTCACACAAGGAAGAAACTTCCAGGGAGTATGGTCAAGCCTGGAGATGTCTCTTCACATAAATATACTGGAGCTAAGAGCGATTTACAATGCTCTAAGTCTGGCAAAACCCCTGCTTCAGGATCAGCCGGTGTTGATCCAGTCGGACAACATCACGGCAGTCGCCCACGTAAACAGACAGGGCGGCACAAGAAGCAGGACAGCAATGGCAGAAGCTGCAAGGATTCTTCGCTGGGCGGAAGATCATGTGACAGCACTGTCAGCAGTATTCATTCCGGGAGTGGACAACTGGGAAGCAGACTTCCTCAGCAGACACGATTTACACCCGGGAGAGTGGGGACTTCATCCAGAAGTCTTCCACATGATTGTGAACCGTTGGGAAAAACCAATGGTGGATATGATGGCGTCCCGCCTCAACAAAAAACTGGACAGGTATTGCGCCAGGTCAAGAGATCCTCAGGCAATAGCTGTGGACGCTCTGGTAACACCGTGGGTGTTCCAGTCAGTGTATGTGTTCCCTCCTCTGCCTCTCATACCAAAAGTACTGAGACTTATACGGCAAAAGGGAGTAAGAACGATACTAGTGGCTCCGGATTGGCCAAGAAGAACTTGGTACCCGGAACTTCAAGAGATGCTCACGGAGGATCCGTGGCCTCTACCTCTAAGACGGGACCTGCTTCAGCAGGGACCGTGTCTATTCCAAGACTTACCGCGGCTGCGTTTGACGGCATGGCGGTTGAACGCCGAATTCTAAAGGAAAAAGGCATTCCGGAAGAGGTCATTCCTACACTGGTAAAGGCCAGGAAGGAGGTGACTGCACAACATTATCACCGCATTTGGAGGAAATATGTTGCGTGGTGTGAGGCCAGGAAGGCCCCCACGGAGGAATTTCAACTGGGTCGATTCCTACATTTCCTGCAAACAGGATTGTCTATGGGCCTCAAATTGGGGTCCATTAAGGTTCAAATTTCGGCCCTGTCGATTTTCTTCCAGAAAGAATTGGCTTCAGTTCCTGAAGTCCAGACTTTTGTAAAAGGAGTACTACATATACAGCCCCCGGTTGTGCCCCCAGTGGCACCGTGGGATCTTAATGTAGTCTTGGATTTTCTCAAATCCCATTGGTTTGAGCCGCTCAAATCGGTGGAGCTGAAGTATCTCACATGGAAAGTAACCATGCTACTGGCCCTGGCTTCAGCCAGGAGAGTATCAGAATTGGCGGCTTTATCATATAAGAGCCCATATCTGATTTTCCATACGGACAGGGCAGAACTGCGGACGCGTCCTCATTTTCTGCCTAAGGTGGTGTCAGCGTTTCACCTGAACCAGCCTATTGTGGTGCCTGCGGCTACTAACGAGTTGACGGATTCCAAGTTGTTGGACGTGGTCCGGGCATTGAAAATATATATTTCAAGAACGGCGGGAGTCAGAAAGTCTGACTCACTGCTTATATTGTATGCACCCAACAAGATGGGTGCTCCTGCTTCTAAGCAGACGATTGCTCGTTGGATTTGTAGCACAATTCAACTTGCACATTCTGTGGCAGGCTTGCCACAACCTAAATCGGTCAAGGCCCATTCCACAAGGAAAGTGGGCTCATCCTGGGCGGCTGCCCGGGGAGTCTCGGCATTACAACTCTGCCGAGCTGCTACTTGGTCAGGGACAAATACGTTTGCAAAATTCTACAAATTTGATACCCTGGCTGAGGAGGACCTTGAGTTCTCTCATTCGGTGCTGCAGAGTCATCCGCACTCTCCCGCCCGTTTGGGAGCTTTGGTATAATCCCCATGGTCCTGACGGAGTCCCCAGCATCCACTTAGGACGTTAGAGAAAATAAGAATTTACTTACCGATAATTCTATTTCTCGTAGTCCGTAGTGGATGCTGGGCGCCCATCCCAAGTGCGGATTGTCTGCAATACTTGTACATAGTTATTGTTAAAAACAAATTCGGGTTGTTATTGTTGTGAGCCGTCTGTTCAGAGGCTCCTACGTTTGTCATACTGTTAACTGGGTTCAGATCACAAGTTATACGGTGTGATTGGTGTGGCTGGTATGAGTCTTACCCGGGGTTCAATATCCTTCCTTATTGTGTACGCTCGTCCGGTCACAGTATCCTAACTGAGGCTTGGAGGAGGGTCATAGGGGGAGGAGCCAGTACACACCACCTGATCCTAAAGCTTTATTTTTGTGCCCTGTCTCCTGCGGAGCCGCTACCCCCCCATGGTCCTGACGGAGTCCCCAGCATCCACTACGGACTACGAGAAATAGAATTATCGGTAAGTAAATTCTTATTATGCCTTCACCAGGTTAATACATCTGCCCCATGGTTCTGTATGTCTTGAAAAGGCGACACATATATATATATATATATAAAAATAGTGTGGCGGACTATAGGTGTAACATCCATAATTTGACATTTAGTCCATAAAACAATAGATAGGCAGCTATCAATGGGCAGCCTTCAATACCCACTTCCCAGACCCTCAGACGAAAGTGTGACTTTATAAGTTCCACAGCCACCACCTGCATTAAGTACAACAAGGATATTTCTTTCAGGGACATTCTTAGGCGCCCTAGGCAGCGGCCTAATGGTAGAGTTGACTCTGCCTCTATGGGCCGCACATTACTCTTAATTTCAATAGTAATCTGTGTGGCTTCACTGAGCACAAAGTTGGGCAAACACACAGTATACAATTCATATACATTACAGCAAATGGAAAGTGT
>NC_086449.1:756903568-756981068 GCF_028390025.1 Pseudophryne corroboree
TGGTATTCCCACTCGGGTGGTGGGTCCACACCACCACCCAAGGGGGAATAGAACCTGTGGCAAGCTAAGCTCGCCACGGGCCCAAAGTTAGTTAGAGGGAGCTAGTTAGTGCCAACATAAATCACTATACAGGTTGAGTATCCCATATCCAAATATTCCAAAATACGAAATATTCCGAAATACGGGCTTTTTTGAGTGAGACTGAGATAGTGAAACCTTTGTTTTTTGATGGCTCAATGTACACAAACTTTGTTTAATACTCAAAGTTATTAAAAATATTGTATTAAATGACCTTCAGGCTGTGTGTATAAGGTGTATATGAAACATAAAGGAATTGAGTGAATGTACACACACTTTGTTTAATGCACAAAGTTATAAAAAATATTGGCTAAAATTACATTCAGGCTGTGTGTATAAGGTGTATATGTAACATAAATGGATTCTGTGCTTAGATTTAGGTCCCATCACCATGATATCTCATTATGGTATGTAATTATTCCAAATTACGGAAAAATCCCATATCCAAAATTCCTCTGGTCCCAAGCATTTTGGATAAGGGATACTCAACCTGTAATAATTTATTATCATTCTTTATACAGCACATATATATTATACAGTGCTTTATACAACATATTAAATCATTCAGTGGTGCGGACAATCTATTTTCCACATCACATACACAGACACACACACACACACACACACACACACACACACTTAATGTCTTTGAAGCGTGGGAGGAAGCTCGAGCACTAGGAGGAATCCTACGCAAACAGGAGGGGGAAAAAAAATCATATAAGCTCCACAGAGATGGTGCCCTGGTTGGAACTGAACCCATGACACCTGCGCTATGAAGCAGCAATGCTAACCACTGTGCTTCTAGTCTATGCCCAAAATTAGAGTTCTTTCTTCAGCACTATCAAAGACCAAAAGCTCAAAACCCAAATACTGCTGGTAAGAAAAATAATCTTTCTGGTATTTTCCAATGTATGTAACAAGGACCCCTATTGCAGCAGCATTTGTGGCTCAGGCGAAGGCAGAGTCATCTAAACACCAGAATTCGGGTTATGAACAGGTGTGAAAATGTCTACTTTCCAGCACAGCTGTGTTACAGAAATGTGCTGGTCAGCCAGTGACTGAAATAAGAATATCTCTATAAATTGTAGGTGCTTATAAATAATGCAGCGTGCCTCCAGCAAACAGCAGACTAGCAATTACCCAGGCTGTAGTGAGAGGTCTCTACAATGTGATATTTACATCAAGGCTACGGAATTTTCACAGCAGCCATGGACTGCAGGTAATGTACTGTACTTTGCATTCCATGCCATGGAACGGCTAAAACACAGGAGAACACTTTATGACTTGTCCGTGAAAATTTGTGCAGACGAACTAAAGGTCTTTAATGTTTGCAACTGTGGGTTTCCTTTAGAAAATTCAGTTTTTTATTAAAAGATTTCCACAAATCTGGCCAGCATCCACGTATATTTCCTCATCAATCGTTCTTCAAGCGAGCATATGTTATCAGAGAAGGTGGACGCCATTTGCATCGCTGCTGTGCGATGCAAATATATGCTAATGCCGCAGGAGGCATCTGAGGACAAAAAGAGGCCCACTGCCGGCATCAGGAGATCCAAGTGCTGCATCCGTAAATGCAGCATCCGATCACCATCGCAATGATCGCAACACCGGACATCTAGACATGCCACCGCTTTAGTACACCGGCCACCCTCACCCCCAAACAGCCGCAGCACGACAACCATGCTGCGACTTACAGGCACTGGTGACCGTAGTTGCAGAGAGAGACCTGCACATGTGCTGTGAAGGTCCTGCGCATGCACAGATCTCCAACCATCGGATATGTGTATATCTCTGAATAAGGAGTCCTGTTAGAAGATAGAGAAAATGCAGGTGCACACTCTAAATACTAAACACTGCTAATTAGAATGAACTCGAAGTTTGAGGTGCTAAGAATAATTTTGGACAAAAATATGGGCCCACCAACTGCGACCAGGTGAGCTCATCTGGTGGGTCCCTAACATCAGGTTCAAGTCCATGGCAAGGGACCACCTCCAGGCCAGCACAAGCCAACCACCCCAAGGCACCACACTGGTGACAGGTTAAGTGTTATAAAGTGCTACATCAGTAAGAAGTAGCAGCTGTGTGTTGAGCGTGTTTCATAGGTTAGAGGTTACAGATTGTTAATAAGTGTTATATTAGTAAAAAAAAAAAAAAAAACCTATATCAGCAAATAGACTACCAACATGCAAATGACACTCAAAAGATACATTGAGGCCCCGGTTATAAAACTAAAAAGAAAGAAAAAATTAATTAAAAACTCTCCACAGAAACGCGGTTATTTTCCTCTCTAAAGCGGCAGGTCACAGAAATCTTCCCTTCTATCCAGATACAGATATTCTCTTTTTTTTCTTTACTGTGGGAACATTCTGGCGGCTAAAGAACCGTTATTAAAAGCACTACACAGACTTCTAAATGGGAAAACCCAGGATACAATTTTACAGACGACTGGCAATTCTTAACTGGCTCTGTATTTTCTCTGGTCTTGCCTGTGTTAAGATAAATCAGTTACATCAAGTGCACACACAGACACAACTGGCCTCTCAGAGGAATCTCTGGCATATGGAGGAAGAGCGTGTGTACAAAGAGCGCGAGAAAAGAATACCAGGGAAGATGGTAACATCAAAAGGCAACAAATTAAAAGAAAAAAAAAAAAGGCTCCAACCAGAGACCATGAAACAAAAACAAAAAAAGAAAACCTAGGATGGGCAACTGAAAAAAGGGCAACTGAAAAAAAAAAAAGTGAAGACATCTTATATGTTAACAAATAAGGAGTAGATAAAAGTCCATGGTAGGAACAGAAAATAACTAGAGAATGCTAATCCGGAATCAAAGAGGCCGCAAGGTACAAATATCGAACGTCTAATATCTGTCACCTTTCTACAGGCAAAACACACCTAGAAAATAAAACAAAAGACAAAGCAGGAATCCTGTGTGTGCAGGATTCAGTGTTACATCACCCCGAGTCTTCAACTTAACCCGTTGCATGATAAACAATTATGGGACCAAACACTGATCACTGTAACCCTTACTGTGCCACTCATATGGAAGCTCGCACCTTACTCTGTTAAGCACCTCCGGATAATATCTCCGAATGTTTGATCTGCCAGTGAATACTTATACTTATTATTTCTAAGAGGAAGTCAGATATGACTGTGGTTAGATCAGTATCATTTCCCTATATTTTAATATTGACAATAGACCTCCTGTTATAGCACTGCATATATCAGTTTCCTGACATGTACCCTGAATACCAATAGTGCCGCACTCCTCTGTCCACATAACCCGGCTGGCTGTGCCAGCTGCCAGTGTCCTTGCTAGCGCGTCTAACTCCCCATCCGTGGTGAGACCGCAGGAGGAATAGCAAGCAGCCCCGGAGGCCTTCCTTCGTGATATGCTGCAACAGTACAAGACGCTTCATTCTCAAACTAGAGCTGAGCGCAAAAGTTACGTGGATTATAAAAATGGTTGCCTGGGTACGGTCAGGGGTGTATTCACCTTAAAAGACAATATAGGCCAGAGGTTATCAAACGCGGTCCTCAAGGCACCCCAACAGTCCAGGTTTTAGGTATATCCCTGGCTCAGCACAGATGGTTAGATCAAATTGACTGAGGTGCTAATTAAGTCACCTGTGGCCAAGCATTGGATATACTTAAAACCTGTTACCTTGAGGACCGCGTTGGAGATCCTCTGATCTAGGCACTAGCCTAAAGTGCACAGAACAAAGGGAGGGTCAGTAATAATAAAAATGATTACGCTGTGTGTACAGTGTCCTGTTTTTGGTGCAGCTCGGCACCCAATGTACTATATAAGTATTTCACATCCTGCAGCTCAACTCCGTTTGCAGGTGATTAGTACCTGCATGCCTGCCCTCCCTCTGTACTTGTCCCTCCTCCACTGGAAGGTAAAATATGGCTCAATTCTATTAGATGTGACTCAATCATATATACAGTTCTATTCTGCACTTAATAGTTCCTCCAGACTTGCAGATCTTTGTTTGCAGCTCCATAGGGCTGCATACAAAAAGCCACGCATGCGGGGCGAGATCGGGCAAGTTATGATGCCGCTTGCAGAGCTTCCACGCCGCCATAACACCAAACTCGCGTCAAACTGAATTGATCCCGATTTGTATAGGACTGATGCCAGCCAATACCAGAACATTGAGAACTATTGCTACGATTGCCAACGGTTTAGTAAAACTCTACGAGGTATTTATTCCAATAATCAGACACAACACATAAATGGAGCGTTGCTTGTGAAGGTAAGCACACAATCTGCACAAAAGTGAACAACGTCACACCAAGGCTAAATCCATAAACAGTCGGGGGTGGCAAGTTAATGTACGGTGTAAGCCTAAAAGGAGACTAAAAGTAGCTGAAGACCATAAAATCTAACTACTAATCAGTGGTAAAAAGCTATTGCGTAAACAGTCACAGCTGGGCTTAAAGGGTTCCATCAGCATCTCAGACACCCTATCACTACATGCTATACAGGTGTGGGTACTGAAACAGGCAGACATATTAGCGTGCAGCTGAGTGGCTGCTTTATGATATCTTTAGTGCATTAAGTCACAGAGGGAGGGAAGAGGGCGCAACAATAAAGGTCTTTTGTCGCTTGGTTTCCATGAGGACAGAAAGCAGTGAATTCCTCAGAATGAAGGACCTATGAACCAGGCCAGCTGCTCGCTAAAGACCTGCACGCTCAGTGTCAGAGCACGCCTTGTTCAAGACACACACTAGTGTCAGCGCCGGTGCCTCAAATTTAACCCCTCCGCTACACGGGTCTGCGCAGAGCCTACCGAAGGAAAGGGACGGGAATTATCTGGCAGAACTGGAGAAGATGGACGCGTCACCTTGATTTCTGTAAGGCACATCAACGTCGTCGAGCAAACTGTCCGACGCTGGCACTGAACAAATAATGTCATTCCAATGTATCTGCAGGGTTCACAGTCGTTAAGGCTCGGTAAGAAATAATATGAGGTCCTATGAGGACGCCGCTCAAAGCACTTTGTAAAGCGCATATTGAAAGATATTACCAAACGAACCTAACGGCCATGTTACAGGCTGTGTTTGAAAAATGTCAGGAACTGGTTGGCTGGCACCTTCTCTCTCCAAGGCTTAGTACTTAGGCCCAGATTTATCAAGCCTTGGAGAGTGATAAATTGCATGGTGATAGAGTACCAACCAACCAGCTCCTAACTCATGTGACAGTCTGTGAGGGCTAGATGCATCATCGCTTGCAGAGTGATAAAATGGAAAGTGATAAACTACCAGCCAACCAGCTCCTGTCATTTTTCAAAAACAGCCTGTGACATGGCAGATAGGTGCTGATTGGCTGGTACTTTATATCTCCCCATGTTATCACTCTACACGCGATGATGCATCTAGTTTGAAAAAGGAGTTAGGAGCTAGTTGCTATACTTTATCACTGTGCAATTTATCACTCTCCAAGGCTTAATAAATCTGGGCCATAAACCACAAAGTTGTCTACCAGGTTCCAGGAAATGCCCGCTAAGCACTGTGTGACATGTGTACTGGCGGCAGTATAATGTGGCATTGTTAACTTGGGGTACTACAATGTGACTAAGGGGCAAATGTACCAAAGCTTGAAGGGAAATTATGGGGTCTATGTACAAAGCCTTGTAGAGAGATTAAGGGGTCTATTCTTGAAACAGTGATACGAGTGGAGAAGTGAGCTAGTGGAGAAGTTGCTCCTGGCAACCAATCAGCATTGAAGTAACATTTATAATCTGCATACTATAAAATACAGAGCAGGTGATTGGTTGCCATGGGCAACTTCTCCAGTGACTCTTTTCTCCACACTTTTCATTGCTTCATGAATAGACCCTAACGTGGATGGAGATAAAGTATCAACCAATCATCTCCTAACTGACATGTTACAGGCGATGTTTAAAAAAATGACAGTTAGGAGCTGGTTGGTTGGTACTTATCTCCGTCCACTTGATCTCTCTCAGTACATAGACCCTTTATCTCTCTCCAAGACTAAAGGGCCCTACAGACATGCCGATCCGCCGCCAAGCTGCCCCGACGGCGGATACATCCGACGGGCGACCCGGTGGCGGGGGGGGGGGGGGGGGGGGGGGCAGTGACGGGGGGAGTAAAGTTTCTTCACTCCCCCCGTCACGCGGCTCCATTGAAGTGCAGGCAAATATGGACGAGATCGTCCATATTGGCCTGCATGCACAGCCGACGGGGGACCAGCGATGAACGAGCGCGGGGCCGTGCATTGTTCATCGCTGGAGCCCCCACACTGAAAGATATGAACGAGTTCTCGTTCATTTATAAACGAGATCGTTCATATCTTTCAAACAAATTGGCATGTGTGTAGGGCCTATTAGTAAATAGACCCCCAAGCAACCAGCTCCTGTCATTTATCAAACACAACATGCAAAATGGCAATTAGGAGCTGATTGGCAGGTACTTTATCTGTCTCCAAGCTTTGCTATAATATGAACTGGGTGCACTGTGTGGTATAATGTGATCTAGGACCCTACTATGGCACATACAATAACTGCTCTGGAGAGGTGTCTCTCTGGAAGTGGGAGGCGGTCCCTTCAAAATGTTGGTATGGGGGCCACAGTTCTGGTTACGCCCCTGTGAGGATCACGTGAGCAATATAAACAGCGATTGGCAACATGTAGATCAATAATTCCTATAAAGTATTGCAGCTCCTCCAACAGCTGATGCAACAGAAATAGAACGTTCTGGCTATTGTTCGGCTTTAGGACAGTGCTCTGCCATAACCAAGGACAGAAAGATCAGAGTTACTGAAAGCTTCAAACATAACCAGTGCAGGGACAGCTTGCTGCTTGGATAAACACATAAATACCCCAAATGTTCCTACTATACAGAAGACCAGGCAAAAGCAATATATTTAATAGAAAAAGAAAAGAAAAAAAAAGTTTACATCTGTCAAGAGACTTTTTTGGAAATGTCAATGGAGAATGAGAGATCAAAAGCACTTTGAACCTTTTTTCCTCAAGATGTCCTGCAATAAATTGCTTCCTGGTTTTCTGAAGAAAACTGGAAATTAAACCTCTCACGTACAGCTAAATATAGGCGCTTAAGCACATCTACTTTAATATTCCTGAAAACCACAAGCAGAAAGTGAATGTGTGCCAATAGACAGCTATTATCACAGTGAACTGGATCAGGCCTCAGTAAACATATTTATAATTACCACTATGACATGTACTTTGCTTTTAGGCACAGGAAGAGGCCTTAATGGACTAGGGTGCAGAACTGGCCATTTATACAGAAAGGCAGACTGCCGGCTTGTGCTGGACAGTCTTAATATGAAGTGCAATTTTATACAGTCTAAAGGGAAATGAGCTTACGGTAGAGTCATTAACCGTCACAGAAAAATACAGACTTAGGGGGGGGGGGGAATGTTTTAAACCTTGGAGAGAGCTATAGTGTAGAGCAGAGGTTCTCAAACTCGGTCCTCGGGGGCGCACACAGTACATGTTTTGCAGGTCTCCTCACAGAATCGCAAGTGAAATAATTAGCTCCTCCTGTGGATCTTTTAAAATGTGTCAGTGAGTAATTAATACACCTGTGCACCTGCTGGGTTACCTGCAAAACATGCACTGTGTGTGCCCCCGAGGACCGAGTTTGAGAACCTCTGGTGTAGAGCTATAAAATATCAACCAATCAGGCCGTGTTTGTAAAATAACAGAAGCTGATCTTATCTCTCTCCAAGCTTTGATACACTGCTGAGACGGCCATTTTGAACCAATACTAATGAGCCTATACAGCGCATTCATTCTCTAGGCACCAGTGACATTGCATTAAAACAAATTAACAAACGTGCAGCCTATCAATTCTCTAGAAATTGGTGACAAAATTCAAAAAGATATAATTAATATTAAACCAATTCTCTTGAAAATGGCTGCCTCCACTGTCATAGTATAAAAATTCATTAGTAAGAAAATAATCCCACTTTATAAATCTACGAGGGATAGCGACACCCAACAAAGAACCGTATTAGGCTCCGAAATTCTATAAACTGCAGAAGCACCAGTTAAATCTTCTGACACTTCCTGTTAAAACATTTGTTGGTTATTTGTTTCCTTTTACGAAATAATTATCAGGATACCTAGACTGTCTCTGGAAAACATCAGCACAACCATTATGCTCCATAAAAGCACTTTCTTGTGGTTGACAAAAAGCAGCTCTGACTTAATTACAAGTTGGAAGTAAAACCATCTTCAGGAGTTGCTTTGAACTTTTGACAGCCAAAAAGCAGCAAAAAAAGAAAAAAAAGAAAAAGAAGATAATGAAAAAAAAGAAATAAAATATAAAAATCTCAACATAAAAAGAAAAAAAAAAAAGAAAAAAAAAACAGAGAAAAGCAAAGTATTGGCACACAATGTTCCACTTACTGTCTGTTCAATTAGGAAGTCTGACAGAAGTACTCCGATCTGAAAGTTAAGTGGAGAAAACAAGAACGTGTCTTGTATGAAAATAGATTTGGTATACAGGTAGGTTTTATGAAAAGCAAAAATTCACACGACTGCAGATATGGATGCAAACAAAGTTACATGAAAGGCTTTTTGCCACTTTAAAAGACAGCAGTCCACAACCGCATCTACAGATAATCTTCAGGATGGACTCCATTAAAGGAGAACTCCATCAAACTTAAAAAAGTAGTTTTGAGTGGAATATAAATTGTTAAAGCAAAAGGCAAACTTATACCTGGGTCCCCAACGGTCCCACTCTTATAGCAGTTCTTAATTCTCCGCCCTCCATGAACTTACTGTTCATCTGAATGCGACGCTGAGATGCTAGACGCTGACACTCACTTACCTTGTTTCAAGCAGGTAGAACGGAAAGCAGCCTTACCCATTGGTCTGTTACAGCCACCGGGTACCCTGGCGCAACCAGGGAACTAAGTGCAGGCAGGCGAGTCTGAGTTTTGCTTTAACTGTTACTACACCACCTGATACTTATTTTTTAGTGGGTTGCATTATCTTTTAAGTACATGATATACAGTATTACGGCTACAGTGTTAGCTCCATAACAGAGGCTTTAAAATAAGGCCTAATAATAGGTGGGTGTGGTGATATAGATCTACAGTATTTAAGGTGACAGTCAATAGGTCAACATGCCTTAGATAGACCAGTACAAAAGGCTGACAGGTAAAAGGTCAACAGGGTCAAAAGGTCATTATGACAATGATCGACACAGGGTGTTTTGTTCTTCAGTTTTTTTGGGTCAAGTCTTGTTGTAGAAATGTATTCCCAATCATAATCCTCGTGAATAGTAAATCAAGCAATTGTTAAACATGAAAAAAAGTGTGTGTCGACCATTGTCCTGTCAACATGTTGACCTAATGCATACCTACTGTATGGTGTTGACCTATAGACTTGTGTCTACCTAGACACTGTAGATCTATCATCCAGATACCATAATAGGTTTGCTTGTTCTTTAAAGTGCATCTGTCACAGCATGAAGTCAGTCATTAGAAATTGCAGATACGCAGCTAATGAATTCACTAGTGACGTCGCTGGATGGTGCTGAAGTGGACCCACAGGCGCCACGGTCATGAATATGGCTTCATCAAATCAGTCATGAGATCTGAATTACAATGTATGTTCTAGCTGTGTGGGTTTGCCTTCTAGCTGTAGGGAAGAAGAAGTTAATAACCGTTTCATGCAAAGCAAACATCTCCTGTACGCTCCGCACGACAACACCATATTTGCATGGAAGCTTGGTCTACCGCAATCCACCTCTCGCTATCCGTCAATAAATCAGAAACATTCTATGGGGGGTATTCGTTTGAAAAGTCAGTTGGGTGTCTGTTTTTTCCTAATAGACAGGGGGGAAGACACCCAACCGACTTTTCAAACAATTGAACCCCCCCCCCCATTTATCGTCTGACAAAATTGTACAGTTCCACTGCAGGAAACAGAAATAAAGTACTTTCTTACAAGCCTTGGGCAATACATGCGTAGCCCTCTGCGCAGTGTTAACTGCGGCATTCAAGTCCCAAGGAAATGTACACAAAGTAGGGCTGGACATCGATGTTCATGATTCGATGGTAGTACTTTTACCATTGAACAGCAGGCTTGCCACGATTGCTGCTTTCCGATTCCCATGGCTGACTGTTTGAATCTAGCTGTGAGGAAGTGGTGTCCACATCTCAGGTGTGGTGCGCAAACATCCAGCTGCTTCTGTGCATGCACACTATAACCATCGATGGTTATACAATCATATGGCTAAGATGCGATTGCTAGTGGGCATCGCATGATTTTGATGTTGGATGCCACGCAACCATTCGATGCTGGGCTTCTGATGTCCACCCCTAACACAAACGTGCCTACTGCACCAAAGCTGAACAGTTGTGTAGCAACGTGATGGGTTGAATGTATATTCTGCCCGGCAATTCACTAGGATCTAGTGACATCACAGAGGCAATGCGGCACAAAGCGCCTGGAGCCTCAGTGATTACGCTTCCTGGTGTATCGATAGGCTGCATCCTCATGAATATTTATCCCGCCCACAAATCGGTTACCTCTATTGTGTGATGTGGTTAATCCGAAGGTTTAATACAGGGGGTGGGGAACCTCAGGCCCGGGGGCCGTATAAGGCCCTCAAAGCCACTTAATCCGGCCCGGCTAGGCTCACCTAAACGAGAGGAGATGCAGAGCGCCCGCTGAGATTTTACCACCAGCGGGCGCCCGGCTCCTCAGCAGCAGCCGGAGGAAGGAGCTCACACCTGAGCTCCAGCTTCTGGCTCAGGCAGTGTACATGTGTGGCTGTGCGGCGCTATGGGAGAGATGTCATGACATCTCCCATAGTTTCGAGGAGAGGGAGGGCAGCGGTCCGGAAGCAGGAGCAGTGCTGGTGAGCATTGTGGGTTTTTTTTTATTTTAATGTGTGTGTGTGTAAGCGGCACTACTAGGGGGCATATTTAATGGGGCATATCTAATGGGGCATATTTAATGGGGCATAACAACTGACGGGGCATATCTAATGGGCCAAAACAACTGACAGTAGGCATATCTAATGGGGCATAACAACTGATTGGGGGCAAATCTAATCGGGCATAACAAGTGACTGGGGCCATAACTACTGACTGGGGGCAGGCTAATTTCTAAGTTGATAATTTTTGTATGGCCCCCGAAGGATTTTATAAATATCCAAATGGCCCTTGGTAGAAAAAAGGTTCCCCACCCCTGGTTTAATAAAATAGTGCAAATGCAGACAAGTCTGCTTCAACGTAAAAAAGGCAGGAGCTGGTTGGTTGGTACTTTATCTCTCTTCAGCGCTTGGTAAATAACCCCCTTAGATTCATAAAAAGGATAAGTATAATTAACATACAGTAGACACAACATTCCGCAGCAACACAAAAGGATCACCTGAAAACATCTTAACATGTCCGGGGGGTGCTAAACGAACACACTTTAGGGGATACTTGACAAACATTTACCACTATAAAGGAAAATGTAATATAAAAAAAAAAAAAAGAGAAGAGCCACTATAAGCTAACAAAAAAGGTACAGATTGTTTCAAATAATAGTCAATAATTTGATTATTACTGTATGTGATACAGGCCTATGACAAGGTAAGTGTTGTGGGATTATACTGATAGTAAAATAAAGCATAGTGAGCAATGATTTGATTGGTAATTGGCAGCAGGGATGATCATTACACCCATCTGGAATGGAACAATTTGATCGTTCTGTTGGAACTCCTAGGCTGCTCTATAAAATGTGCTATCACCTATAAGGGTTTAATAACGTCAAGTGGAGAACCAGTTTAATGAGGGCCTACAGTGATCAGCTCCCCAGCCCACAGTAAACAAAGTAACACATTTTGGCACTCAAATAATTGGATTCCAACCCCGACTGGGTGAGTAAGGCCAACCACCTACAGTACAACATGTGTGAATTCCATTAAGAGAGTTGTAAGTACCCACTTGAAAGCTTGAATTATCCTTGACCTAGGATAACCAGAAAGTGAACGCTGTGACATTTACTGATCAATGATTGAAAATATTTCTAGCTTTTTTAGTGCCTCTTGTTACATTCCCAATTCTAACTTTATGCTACACATGCATCATCAAGACTGGTTTATCTTTGTAATTATTTATCACTAAACATAAAATCTTGTTACAAAATATACATAAAAGATAACTGATTTTCGCTCATCTGTTTTATGGTACTGGACATTTTAGTAAGGTTATTGAAATTGCAGTTAAACTATCCCATGTTGTTAATGATCTTTAGGCTGGGGTGGGGATTATTGGACACTGGCCATTATTCTTTCTCTTGCACTGTATATAGCACTAGTGGGGCCATTAACTGTTCCAAACAAAGTTTATAAGCCAAAGAAAAGGATGGAGTCAACGCCCATTTGGCTATATGTTTAATGAGCTCGGTCATAGGATCAGTAGATTTTAAATTGAAATATTATGAACATGGCCGCCAGTTTGTTGTTTAATGGACAACTGCTGGGTTGTTGGTTTGAGCCAACATTTGGACGGTACAGCCCAGAGGGTACCAAACTCAGTGGTCTATTTCCTAAGTCGTGGACGGAGATAAAGTACCAACCAACCAGCTCCTGTCACAACCTGTGACATGGCAGTTAGGAAGCCGATTGGTTGCTACTTTATCTCCATCCACTTTATCTCTGTAAATGGCTTAGTAAATAGACCCCTCAATCCTCATGGTAACCTAACAATCCAGGTTTTAAGGATATCAATGCAAGAGCATAGGTGACTTAATTAGCACTTCAGTCAATTTGATTTAACCATCTGTGCTCAACCATGGCTATCCTTAAAACCTGGAATGTTAGGGTGCCTTGAGAGAACAGAGTTTGGGAACCTCTGGTGTAATCCCATCAAACATCACTGAGGCCCAGCTGAAGGTCCTGTAGTGCGGGCTCTTGATATACTCTATAGGTGTCTTTGCTGCTTTTGAGATATATTGAGAGCATTTAGCAATCAATATCCCTCTTTATAGATAGCAGAGAAAACAACAGATTGGATAAGAAAGTCATTATAAGTCAAAAGTATTTATGGCAAATAGTTTTTTCTGCCGGTAATTTATCAATGTGATGGAAGAAAAAATACTAAGTGGTCCATATTGGGTGTTTGTTTTGTTGCAGCTTTTATCTCCTTTTGCCAGTGAGAACGGTACGGTGTATTCCTGTATAGTAAACGTGCTCTTCCACTTTGGTGAACGGCTCGATAAACACCTGGATTCAGGTTGCATATGACCCTAGGGCTCTAAACCATTTAAAAAAGTGGTACAGGCTTGTAAAACGCTTCTCTAGACTAGCCTTTATAAGGCCTATTTACACTTTATATCAACATAGATATACCAGCTTGTTTGCTCAAACTGAGGTAACACCGCCATAAAACCGCAAACACACAGGCGAAACAGTCCAAAGCTATTGCTAAACCTCAAGCAGCATACAGACGTATTATACACACACACCTATCCTCAAATCGTACCAAAGAGTCCCATTTGGCACCACACAGACTTTGTGACTAAGGGGTCTATTTACTAAGCCTTGGATGGAGATAAAGTCACGGGGGATAAAGTACCAGCCAATCAGCTCCTAGCTGTCATTTTTCAAACCCAGCCTGTGGCATGGCAGTTAGGAGCGGATTGGCTGGTACGTTATTGCCGTTGAGTTTATCTCCACCCAAAGCTTAGTAAATAGACCCCTAAGCCACACTAAGGCCCACATTTATCAAGCATTGGAGAGAGAGTGATAAATTGCACGGTGATAAAGTAACAACCAACCAGCTCCTAACTGCCGTGTCACATGCTGGGTTTGAAAAATGACAGTTAGGAGCTGATTGGCTGGTGCTTTATCACCGAGCAATTTATCACTCTCCAAGGCTTGATCATTCGGGGCCTAAGCGTCCAGTCAGAGACTTTTTCCCAACCATAAAATATGCGTCTTATTGGCATCACTAATGCCACAAAAGTACAATGCAAGGGTACAAGGACTACGGGCGCTGGCATTTCATACACTTCTTTGTGCGACTCTGTGTAAAGACAGTGCTCCAATGTGAATGACTAGCGTCAAGTAAAATTCTGCTTAATCTGAGACTTTATACCCATTCCTTTGTCACAAAAGTACTAATCTAAGGTGCCTGGTACACCGTGTGCCACCACATGCAGCTGCAATGCGAAGAAGATGCAACATTTAGGTATAACGGTGACTGGCTACACATGGAAGAACATCACAGTCACGCCAAGCATCTGACGTAATATGGCGCAAAACCGATAAGAGGGAGGACCCCTATCTGTAAAGTCCGTTAACATGGCAATGGACACATTTCTAACTTGATTTAAAAAAAAAAAAAAAAAGACAAAACATACACACAAGGATGAATTGTAAGGCGTTGGCATAGTTCCCTGTTACACCAGCCCACTATTGCATTGTATTTTACGATCACTCATATGCAGTGACCATGTTACACGTTTGAGCGATTTCTCCCATTCTACAACTCCAATTAACATCATAAGTTGGATAACTCCATTACGGGTGCATAAACCCATAAATTCTTCATGTAAGGCCCCATTAAGTCTAGCTGGGGTTAATCAGGGTCACCCGTTAATAGTCTAGGCCTTCAAACACATATTTTGTGGCTTCTATGCTGTGAGCAACCTTGAAGTCTTCATTTTCCAGACATCAGTGCAGCTCCAGAAGTCTATTAAACAAAGATCTGTCGCATTAGAAGCCATTACGGTGTGGAATGGCTGTGCATTCTCTTCTCATACACTGGTATTATTTATCTGTCCCAGAAGGGAGGAGGAGGAGGAGGAGCAGGAGGAAGGAGAGGGGGAATTCACAACATGACGGGACAGAACACTGAGGCAATACTTCACCCCAGCTTTATGCAGCTTCACAAACAGCAAAAAGAATTAAACACATGAATTCATATTTGAAATAAAACAAAACAGGGTTTTAAAGAATAAATCTAAAAAAAGTAGGTCTTTGCATAATTGGACCCAATACGTATAAAGGCATTAGGTATTTAGGATACATTGCATGCCAACTCAGTCATATCCTATGGACTGGACCCAGGTGTCCCCACAATGTCATCATACTCACCCCCTTGACGCTAAACTGGCCTCTAAAGGTGGGTACAAACTAGGCGATGTGCTCGGTGGGAAGGCCGCCTGACGGCGAGCGTATCACACAGTGACGTCATGCCGTGGCTGGCCCGAGCATGGCGTTTTGGTTGATGAATCCAAATTGAGCTGCATGCATGGCCGAGACCCAAGGTCGTTAACGACCCGCGGGGCAGTGAAACGCTCGTTGTCGGCTGCATACACACTGGGCGATATAGTAAACTATAATTGCTCAGGAGGGGGAAATGAGCGATATAGTCAGGGCTTATCAAAATGAGCCCTCAAGACACACTAACAAGTCCAGGTTTTAAGGATGGGCAAGTTTGCACATAGGTGACTACATAGTCCCTCAGCCATTTTGATTTAATCATCTGTGCTCAAGACTGGAAATCCTTAAAACCTGGACTGTTACGGTGTCTCAGAGCAGTGCTTGGCAAACGCAATCCTAAACTATAGCATAAAATAACACAAACAAGACAGGAGGATGGCTTAAGTGGATTTTGAAGCTACAGAGTCGGCAAATTTATAATATATATATATATATATATATATATATATATATATATATATATATATATATATATATATATTGCAAATATTTGACTGTTGTGTTCTGGCTACAGCGTACTTCGGCAGTTCCAGGTATTGTAAGACCGGACTCAAAAGCAAGTCACCACTTATTTTCAATGCCGCCTACCTGTTTATCTGGGAATGTTATTATTCCAAATGCATAGATTAGCGATGGTAAAATATTAGCCAGTCATTCGGCTGATGGATGCCATTTTTAAGCAAACATGACAACTAGAGTATATTTTAATTAATTTTAAATAAAACTTGGGAGGGAGCTGATCCCTTCAGTCAACACTCAGAGTTCATCCGGTGGCGCAGAAGCCTACGTGCTCCTTTAATTTTAATGACTCCAGCAAGCTGTGAGACTGGTACGGAACAATTGATTAATATATACGAAGTTAAAAGTCCAATTTGTAATTAAAGGAGGGGTTGGGATGCGATAGAGGAAGGGAAGCTGTGATTATATCGAAGTGTGACTAATTGGCACGTAGTTGCCCAGGTCCCGGTGGGAAGAGAATCTAGATTCTGTGTCCGCACGTTTGCAAGAGACATTTTAGGTTAAGACCAAGAGGCACACTATGCGCAACTGCAAAATACGGAGCCCCTGGCACACACTGGTGTCAAAACCCAAAATATTGTGTTCCCCTCCAGAGGATCAAAAATTTATAGGAGATCGCCCTTAAACTTTAACATTTGCATCCCTATAAGCGCCACTATTACATTTTATGGTGGTTTAACCAAATAGGGTTCACTAAGATTAACCTGATGAGAAGTGAAAAGTCTTGATAATTGTATATATCGAATAAAGATCAACCGGATGAGCCTCCAAGAGGATAAGCGGGAAGTGTTGTCCACACTAGCCAATAATATTCTAGATATCATTTAGTGCATTCTATAAAATGTTAGTTAGAACCTGACAGGTTGCTATGGGCAAACCTCCACCTGGCACTGCCCAAACGAACACTAAAGTCATCTGTGTTTACAACTTGTACATTCACCATCTACAGTAGCTATTGCATATGCTCGAAGTCTGGTCTTAGCACCCGCTAGCTTTTCAGTACTCCAACATGGTGAATAAACGGACCACAGACAGCAAGGCCGTGCGTCTCGTCCAGCCACAAACACGGCGACATGGTTACAGCGGAATCTGGTTCCTCTGATGTCGTGATGACCTGTTCATTAAGTGCTTATGGAATGGAGATGGAATGAGTCACAAAACAGAAATAGACGAGAGTGGAAAAATAAATGCTATACCCTAATAATGTGGGCGCAGAGTGCAGGATGACCCAACAACCTCGTAATCGGTCTTTACGGCAAAAGGCTAAATGACCACTCTGCTCAATAGAAATGCTTCATTTATAAATGTTGCAGTTTTATTTGAAGGAAATGCATTCATAGCACATGTAAACTCTGCAATGTAACATAAGGATCACATATTGGCTATGTACTGAGCTTAGAGTTTTATTAGTGTATCTGTGACAAGAAATCAGATTCAAAGCATAATGGAAACGTTCCACATTTGAGAAATGGAGACTATACAAAACTAGATCTTGTGCACAAATCTGTCTCTAACCTAAATTTAATGCAAACATTTTACCATTATACAGTGTAACGTAGACACTGTTACACAAAGCTTGCAATTAACTTTTTATGTGCGTTTATTGTCTATTTATCCTGTGTAGAATAAAGTTTTTGAGTAATATTCAAATGATTCCATGTCAGACACGGAGGATGGGGGGGGAGTGTGTGTGTGTGTGTATATATATATATATATATATATATATATATATATATATATATATATATATACATATACATACATATACATACATACACACACACAAACACACATACATTTTAAGTTTTGTACTAACAAAAAATTAAGAGTGTCTCTAGAGGCTCATAATAAAAACCAAAATAACTCCTTAGATTGTTTTTTTAATCCCTCTAAATAGGACAGCGGCCATACTTCTCTTTTTAGGGCATTTCAAGGCAAACTTTTGTTTGGAAATGCGTCTGAAGAACTTAAGCATATTCCAATTGTTTTGTGCCTGCAGCTATTCAATTGTTTGTGCTGCTTGGTGTGAGTGCAGCAGACACCTATTATTTCTGCTCACATTCTCCTGAGGTGGAGACACCCGAAATCTGGCATTTTGGCCAGTGTGTCCAGTAGTTTGCACAGGTTTAGCTGCATTATGTAGCTAAACCCAGTGTATTTGGGTGTGACGTGCAAACAACTGAGGTGGTAATTCCAAGTTGATCGCAGCAGGATTTTTGTTAGCAATTGGGCAAAACCATGTGCACTGCAGGGGAGGCAGATTTTACATGTGCAGAGAGAGTTAGATTTGGGTGTGGTGTGTTCAATCTGCAATCTAGTTTGCAGTGTAAAGCCCAGTACCCACGGGCCGATGCAGGAGAGGTGTGCTGAGCGAACCGCTCAGCACACATCTCTCCTGCCGCTCAGCACAGCGCGATCTGTGCTGAGCGTGCGGGGGGAGACGGGGGGGCCGCTCACTTCACCTGCATGCAGGTAACCCGCATCCACCAGTGCTGCAGTAAATCACTAGACTGGTCCCACAATGCACCAGCTTCTTCTATAGAGATCCAGCTACAGCAGACTCGTCCTCAGGTAGCATCCTATCCTAACGGCTGCTCTCCAGCCCATTAGCCCCTGCTGCTGGCAAAGTCCATATCACAGGACTCGCAGTCAGACAGATTTGGGAGAAAAGTATCCACAGAACTATTATTGGGTGGTAGTTCTACTTCAAAGGGGTAGGGGTCCACCATCTTGCCATGTTCAGTGCTACAGAACCTACTGGCACCTTATAAATAAATACAATAATAATATTCTGGTGGTAAGCCTTGGAGAGAGATAAAGGGGTCTATTCATGAAGCTGAGAAAAAGGACCAGTGGAGAAGATGCCTATGACAACCAATCAGCTTTGAAGGAAGCCTTTATCAAGTGCATTCTATAAAATGTAAGGGAGATGCTGATTGGTTGCCATGGGCAACTTCTCCACTGGTCCTTTTCTCTACTCTTTTCACTGCTTCATGAATAGACCCCAAAGTACCAACTAATCAGCTCCCAACTGTCATTTTTCAAATACATAGCCTGTAATATGGCTATTAGGAGCTGATTGACTGGCATTTTATCTCTCTCCACTTTATCACTCTCTATGTCTCATTACATCTACCCCGTATGAATTGCTTGCCAGGCTCCCATTATTCAGCAGAGACACTGTAGTGCCTTATTAATGAGTGCCATGAGGTAGCAGCAGCACCTGCACAGTTGGTGGATATGTTAGCAGCACATCTAAACCTATTACTGATGCTAAAGAATTTACAAAAAAATAAATAATTAGATAACACAAAAACACCTTTTCAACATATCGTATGGCTGCCCGGGGCTGAGAAGCGCTCCACTGTAGTGTGGGAAAATAGTCCCCAGTAATTGTCATGGTTTCTGGGTATGAACAAGCTGTCAGAAGTACTTTATGTCACAATAACCGACATTAATCAGTAGCTGTGCTGCTGTCTCAGGTACTCTTGTGCAACAGAAATAGTATAGAACTGTACTTCAGCTTTTGTTCATCACAACCTGGTCGTCTACATTCCTCATATGACACTATGCAAATGAGACAGATTAAGGACCTATTGTTACAATTAAGGAAGATGGCAACATAAACTCTCACGTTGGGGAAAGCACCAAATAGTACACAGGGCTTTTAAAGCACAGGACAAGTCTATGGGGTCTTTGACCTGTCACCTAGATATGAATGAGGATTTAGGAGGTTTCGTTACTTACAGGTACATTTACTAAGCAGTGATAAGAGCGGAGAAGTGAGCCAGTGGAGAAATTTCCCATCAATCAATCAGCAGCTCTGTATCATTTTATAGTATGCAAATTATAGATGTTACTTCAGTGCTGATTGGTTGCCATGGGCAACTTCTCCACAGGCTCACTTTTCCGCTCTTATCACTGCTTAGTAAATGTACCCCTAAGCCTTGAATGGAGATAAAGTGGACGGAGAAAAAGTACCAGCCAATCAGCTCCTAACTGCGATGTCACTTGCTGTGGGGCAGATGTATTAAGCCTGGAGAAGTGATAAAGCAGTGATAAGTGCATGGTGATAACGCACCATCCAATCAGCTGCAATATGTAAATAGACACTTAAGAGCTGATTGGCTGGTGTTGAGATGGGCTCACTGCAGCAACAGTGTACGAGGGCACATCTGTATCAACTCATTACCTAATGAAAATATATTGCGGTCTGAAACAATGAGTATTAATGCAGCTGGGTAATTCATCAACAACCAGTGTGGGCATTGGTTCCTTGTGTGTGGATACATTCCCACATCTACAATTGTTGTCTCTTCTTGTGTGTATATACTGTATGTCCTCTGCACGCTTTTCCGGGGGTCCAGGAGTTGCTGGGCAGTCCCCAGACACGGGTGTAGTAGTGTATGCCGGCTGCCGGGCTCCCGGCGACCAGCATACCGGCGCCGGAATCCCGAGCGCTGGCATACTGACAGCTGGGCGAGCACAAATGAGCCCCCTGCGCGCTCGCCACGCTGCGGGCACGGTGGCGCGCCACGCTATTTATTCTCCCTCCAGGGGGGTCGTGGACCCCCAAGAGGGAGAATAAATGTCGGTATGCCGGCGCCGGGATGCTGAACGTCGGGAGGCCGGCCGCCGGCATACAGAAGACCATCCCCCACACACAGCTGTGCCTGCACTGCCGGCTCCTACATTGTTGCACGTAAAGTTACAGTGCAGCACCCAACTCCTGTTACCGAATAGGAGCTGGTATTTTGAGGTTATCCAGCGATCAGTGACACCTGGGAGCAGACTACAGCCCCTCCCTAGTGACATGTATGTATGTATGTATGTATGTATGTATGTATGTATGTATGTATGTATGTATGTAAATTGTAAGCTTGCAAGCAGGGCCTTCCTACCTCTGTCTTTGCCCAGTTTTGTTCTATAACTGTTCTAATTGTAAAGCGCAACGGAATATGCTGCGCTATATAAGAAACTGCTAATAAATAAATAAGTGTCTGTCTGTCTGTCTGTCTGTCTGTATGTATATGCAGTTATATTCCTGACTGTCAGGATCTTGACAATCATTGAAACTCCACTTGGGTGGTGGTCCACGCCACCACCTGAGAGGGAATATAACCTTGTGAGGAGAGGCCGAAGCGTGGCGAGTCGACACGCTGCACTCGAGGTCGTGATTCTGGCGTCGGTATTTCAACCGCCGGGGTCCCGTCAGTCGGGAAATCATACTGATCTCTCTCTCTATAATATATTAATATATATATATATATATATATATATATATATATATATATATACACACATACTGTATAGCAATGTCAAATATTAACTTTTCCGTTATTTTTAAATATTAAAAACTTTAATGGAAATTTGAAGTATCGCTGTTCTGTATAGAAAAAAAAAATTCTTTGCAAGTGGCTACTTTACCTACCAACAAAACAAAAATCTCTTTATAGAAACCAAAATGCATTCAGTAAATTAGCATTTTGTCCATTAGGATCACTTCCATTACAAGTGAAAAGACCTATAATACCGGCTAATATGCCTCTAAGTGTGCCTTGCTTCCTTTTTCATCCTTAATTGCAGCCGTCGGACAGTGGGAGAAGCTGTGCACGTTTCAGGAGGCACTCAGCGCAGCCTCCAGGGAGTTTCAATTCCATATTCAAAGTCAGCATTCCGCAGCAATAACACCCCCCATCCCACCTCTAAATTGACACATATATATAAAATAAAATAAAAAAAAAAATATATATATATATATATATATATATATATATATATATATATATATATATATATATATATATATATATATATATATATATAAAAAAAACACACCACAATGAAATGAATTTGATTTTTTAAATAAAAAAAGGGAAAAAAATAATCTTTATTTACAAATAACGGTTATTCACAGTATTTAGTCATTACAATGCAGATAAATTGAGGTGACATTTTTCTCTTTAATAAAAATATACAATAAGAGAAGGTGCTTAAAAGAGTGTGTAAGCAGCCTATTCTATTATTCATTGTGCAAAACAAACGTTTCCTCTATATACATTCCAGTGAATTACAAGTCTGATTGTTGTGCATTAGGTGTCTTCGCAGCAAGCTGCCAATCACCCATGTTGCTCATTGAGATGCAACAAAGTGCAGTCCCACACTCACCAGGATACTGGGCTTCCATAAAGCAACCTTAATATGACTGTTCTGGTGATGCTGGAATACTGCAATAAGCTATGCTGGTCATTTTTGTCCATAGCAACACCAAGGAAGCTCCATCCGGGCCATACAAATGGCTATTTATGCTTCGTTTTATAACCAGTAGTGGATACAGATCTGGTTTTAAATGTCTTTATAAAATCAGTCCAACGAACCCTACATGTAAAAGGCACAATATACGGATTGCCCTGCCCCCTTCATTTACCAACCAGTACCCCGTCCTTATGATAATACAGATTTCTGCAGTCCGGCAATTTACCTCGACAAGGATCAAATTCAACATCCCTTTTTAAACGTATTGATCACTTAGTGGAAGCATTAAACTACACTGCAGCCTAGTTCATTTGAGTCGCCCGGGGACCTTCAAAGATAAAGCCATGTTTTGGTTTCAGTTGTGCATCTACAAATTCCAGATACATACTTTACATAATATAAGTGATAGGTACAAAATAAAGATAGAAAAGATAAACACAGAACCTGAAAAGTATAACGCATATGGCCAAAAGCAAATAAAATGATGCCCTTTACATAAAGCACCTCCACAAATAAATTAGATTTTTTTGGAACATCACTACAATCCTTCATTATTTTAACAAACATGGAACTGGTGCTTTAGCAAACAAAGAAATAACACTCAGCATGTTTTTCGCGCTTAAATTTACATAAAAGGCACAAAGGTTAACACTTACAAAGCTATCCGTTCACAATACTATACAACAGCAAGGTATCGTGGTACCACTTACATGGCATGACACTATGACTGTGCTTCGTCAGTGTCCTGCAATAATACGACAGTTTTTCTTAAATCCCACCCCTTAAAATAGTTTGTGCAAAAGCTCTTGTTTTCCAATACCAAGTAGATTGTACTTTAGACCGGTAAATAATGTTTTTTTTGTAGATGTAGTAAATCGTCTTGGAATTTGAACCCCAATGGGTTTTTACTGAGCAGTCTAAGTGATTGTCTTGATCTAATATTTAGAATGCTGCAATCATAGAGAGGCAGGGTATTAATATGGAGGTCATGCAACGCAGACAGCATAGAACGTTTATAGGATTCTCCCTGTAGTTCCATCCAACATTCAAGCTGGCCTACTCCCAATGGCTTACAGTATTTGCCTGTTTAAAAGATTGTTTTTTTCGCAATTGTTTTAAGTGTGTTGCCCTGTGTTCAGCTTTGGAGGGGTAACGGTTTGCATGAGTACGTCTGACTGAAGACACATTTGGTTAGAGAAAGTCGGTAGAGACCGGAGGCTAGAAAGAGAAGAGCCAATTTTGAGCAACAAACCATGCAATCAAAAACATAAATAAATGGGAAAAAAACTGAATAAAATAAAAATCAACCCTAAAAAGGTCCACAAAATAAAATTTAAAAAAAGCAATAGCAGCGTTAGTTTCATAATGCACCAGTGCTTAAATAGAAATCCCCTTCCTACCAAAAGCCAGTATAAAACACTGCAACAAACCTTCCACTCAAAACCCAAGCAAAAACGTTAGACAGTTATCAGCAGCAGCCATAATAAAAGCAAAAAGCAGTTTGTAAAGCTGAGCAGAGGTAAAAAATTAAATGTCAATGTATGCCTAACTCCGTCCACCACCTTGCCGAAACATTAAAAAGGCTAAAGCCCTTCGACAAAGCACACACAATTGATCCTATGAGGATACAGTGAGAGCCAGCTCACATTAGCCTATTACATTGAATAGAATTCAATTAAATTCCAGTCCATTCTACTAATGTAATAATTTAACTACAAAATACATAAAAAGGCTGAGACTTGTACAAATTTAGATAGCCCACGACACACGTGATGCCGACAGAACACAGCATCTTTTTCTTTGGTTCAATATAGCAACATTTACATCAATGAAACTGCTATCCCACCTGAAGAATAAACGGAGATTAATAAAATAGGCATAATGGGTCTTCAGTCACCCACCCCCCCTCCCCACCAACACTCCAACCAGCATCCCCTGGAACTTCTAGGTATGTTATACCCTGGCCTGTAGGAAATTATCACCATACGTCAGTCCATGCTAGAGTGCCATCCTTGGACGCCTCACGTAGGAAGTAATCGCCTACCTGTTTATGGTTGTATTTCTGGGGATTGGTCCGATAGCTGTAATCCGAGTACTGATCAGAGCCAGTGGAGTTGTTGTCTCCAGTGCCAACGAAGGTGTTGGCAGGTGGCAGGTCTTGCACTACTTGGTGTTTCTTGGAGGCAGATGGGGATTGGGGTTGGAGCTGTATGGATGGCAGAGGAGAGTTTGAACGGTAATGACGCCCCAAGTCTGGGCTACCAGGTGGGTAGTTCAATGGTAGATGGATTCGCGGACTGTCTCCAGCTGAGTCAATTAGATTAAACTTCAGGGACTTCTGTAGTCCAGTTTCCTCATCCTCCTCTACGGGTTTGGGTGGCTTTGGAGACTTGCTCTTCTTAACTTTGATTTTATTTTTGTTGTTTTTATTACCCTGTTTTGGGGCATATAGATCTTTTGTTTCCTTCTTTCCAGCCTGATAGCCACTCTTTGCTTCTTTCTGTCTGCAATATCTAATCAAAACTACCACCACAATGACCATGATGACTGCCACAATGCCAGCTATCACACCAAACAAGATGTTACGTTGTTGTTGTTTATTACGCTCATATTCTGGATCCCCAGCAATATCAATGTCTAATGGTGTATCCTGACTGTGACCAAGTAAAGTCTCTACATAAGTCTGATTTATTAAAGTTTCATTGATGTAAAAATGGACTAAAGCTGTACCAAGCCTTCGTGGCTTTCCATTATCATTCACCCTTACTACTAGACGATGAAGACCATGGTGCTTCCTCAAAATCTGTTTTTCTAGGGTGACCTCACCGCCTTTGGGAGTTATCTGGAAAAGGTCAAAGGGATTGCCACTAGCAATGCTATAAGAGAGTTCAGCATTCACGCCCGTGTCCATATCCTCGGCTCGCACTTTGTTGACCTGTGTACCTGGGTGAGTTGAAGGGGTAAGATATGCATAGGAAATGTTTGAAGGTACAACAATCACTGGAGCATTATCATTCTCATCAAGGACGTTTATAGTTACTCCAACATATGACGAACGGGGTGGGTCCCCTCCATCCACCGCCTTCAGCCGGAAAGTGTAGGTGCTCTGATGCTCACGGTCAAAGGAGATGCTAGAAAGTATGGTGCCTGTGCCATTCTGGATGACAAATTCTCCACTGTCTGGCTCCACTGATAGATGGATACGAGCATTCTCACCCTTGTCCGCATCTATGACCGTGACCATACCGACAGGGCTCAACCTGGGCATGTTCTCCATGACGGAGAAGTTGTAACCATTAAGCATAAACTTTGGATCATTGTCGTTGCAGTCTAGGACAGTAATTACAACAGAAGCGGTCCCCTTTAAACTGGGGGTTCCTTTATCTGTAGCAACCACATGAAAGTCGTAATGTTCCCGCTGCTCACGGTCCAGTACGGTGTTGACTCTAATCTGTCCTGAGTCTGGATTGATGTAGAAGATGCCACGAGAATTGGAGTCCGCAAGAATGGAGTAAGATATCTGAGCATTGGACCCGCTGTCGGCATCACTGGCACTCACCTCCATCACAACATCATCAGGTGAATTGTTCTCTTTGAAGCTGACCTGTATCAAGCTCTGGGAGAAGACAGGTGCGTTGTCATTCACATCAGTCACCTGCACCTTAAGAGAGTTGGTGCTGGAAAGAGGAGGGTTACCAGAGTCAACAGCCACAATTTCGATAGTGTACTCTTTCACGGACTCATAGTCCAGTGGTGTGGTGGTCTGGAGGAAGTACTTCTTCTTGCTGTCGGTGCCAGTGTCACTAACCTGTTTCAGCTGGAAGGGTACATCCCTGGCCACAACGCAAGTTACAGCAGCGTTCTCTCCTTCATCCACGTCAGAAACCTGTACTAAGGCCACAGGCGTTTCCACTGGCACATCTTCTGAAATGTTGGCTACGCCATCCTGATGCGTTACCAGGCCGAACCCCCTAATGTCAATCACAGGCTTGTTGTCATTTGTGTCACGTATGGTGATTGTAACTTGGGTGCGAGCAGATTTGGGGTTGGATCCTTTGTCCTTGGCCACCACAGAGAAACGTAGCGTTCCAACATCTTCTCGGTCTATGGGACCTTGGACGGTTATCAGACCTGTTGCCCTGTCCAGGTGTAGCAGCCGTCGGACAGTATCTGAGGCTTGGTGAAACGCGTAGTCAATCTCAGCATTGGCTCCTTGGTCAGAGTCGTTGGCTTTAACCTGGGAGGAAACAAAACAAAACAGAAATCGGACACTTAATCCAGAGATAAGGGTTCAACACATGCTACATTTTCAGTGAGATATAGTAAAGAAAAGTCCATGAAAAATTGAGGCTCTCTGTTTCTCAGTGAAACACACCTGTCTGTTCACATGGCATTCCATTCAAGAAAAACATGTCTAAGTTTCACGGCAGTGTCATGTAACAAACTACAGGACAACCGCAGAAGCAATTTAAGAATAATGGGTAGGAGAAACCGGAGAACCATTTTTAAAGAGCTTGGAGGTTACCTTAAAGGTCCAGCTAAGTGTAATAAATAAAAAACTACCCTTTTATCATGCTGTTTTGGGTGATACTTATTTTGGTGCAACCTTGGGAGGGGGAGAGGGGTATGTTTCCACACTCTTATAAATGAAATCAATTACAAGTGTATGCATTACAGTCTACAAAACAATACTGCAAAATAGATTTCAGTTTTATTTTAAAAAGCATTAATAGATAAGTGTTAATTTCCTAAAGCTAGTTAACAATAGGAATGAAATCAGCAGGGTACTTTGCGCCAACAGAGGCAGAACATTCTGCATACTGTTCATAGCAAATGAAATGTAATAAATTGCCAGACAATTGTTAATTCTGCACCATTGCATGCTTATTTCAGGCTCTGGAAATATAAAAAATAATTCTAAAAAAAAAAAACAGTATTACATTTTTAAAGGTTTTATAACCCAGACTCGTATGCAATGAACAGCTGTCAAAGGGGTCAACACAGCCATGAAGTGTGGGGACTGCTTTGATCACATATTGATGGTGTCAAAGTCATTCTCCCGTGACAGGCGTGACTTTCAACCCACTGAAACCATGATCTAAACAATTAGAATGTGGGGCAGCGCTCTGATCAATGTGCTATTGAGTGAACTGAAACCTTCATTTTCAGCCCTGCTCAGACCAACGCTGGAGAACAACCTGATGCAAGAGAGTTTATACGAGGAAATGAGCGGGGGACAGGAGACAGATCAGATTTGTGAATCTAACTACTCCTCATCAAGATACATCCTATGCTCTGTCATCATTTTTTAAAGGGACAATATATTAGAAAAAAAGGCCAATACATTTAAAAAAAACCCGCAAGAATAAAAAGAAAAGAAAAAATTAATGCTTAGCAAATCAAGGGATCCCATGTCTGATTAAATGCTTTCTCCAATAATGTTTGTCAGTTGCAGCATACTTCCCAATAACTGGACCACTAGGTGGCACTGTTCCACTTAAGTCTACTAATATTTAATTCACATTATTTATTTTTTCCTATGTTTGTATACATTTCCTTGGGGCGCTACAAAAAAGACATACCAATAGGTTAAATTGGCTCCTGACAAAATATTGGGTGTATTAAGGCTTTAAGTGGATATTTATCAGAGCTTGAAAATAATGTACCAACCAATCAGTTCCTAACTCCTTTTTCAAACGCAGCCTGTAAAATGACAGAAGCTGATTGGTTTGTTTTTTATCTCTCCAAGCAATGATAGATCTCCTTCATCGGTTGTAAGCTCAATTGGGGCAAGGACTGATGAGAATGACCAAACACGCTCTGCAAAATGGCTTCCTATCACGTAGGCGCTATATAAAATAGCCAATAATAATTGAGTAAGCAGTGTAGACCCTACCGCTTAGTTTATGCTGTACTGAAACCTATTTGTAGCTCTTTATGCAGAGAAATTAGGTTTTCAGTCAAAAGTAATTAACATATACACAATGTATATTGTATGTTTGTTTAATATCGACAGTTCTGCCATGAACAGGTGCTGAAACACGGTTGGTGGTCTTTGATGCTTCTTTAATGAGGCCGACAAACATCATTTAAAACAATTATATCTATCATATTTCTTTAGCTTGTAAGAATATTAATGGTTGAAAGGCATTTTAAAACCAGTGGCGGATCTTGCCACGGGCAAGCAGGACTGTTGCCCGGGGCGCCGGCGCCATCCGGAGGGCGCCGCACCATGGCAAGATCCGCCACTGTGCAGAGTACCCCCCAGCAGTGCCCCCGCGCTGTTAGAAGGGAACCAGACGCTACGCGTCTAGTTTCCCTTCGTGGCGCTGGTCCCCCCCGCTGTGAAGGGAATCAGACACTAAGCGTCTAGTTTCCCTTCATGGAGAGGACCTTTGCTGTGCGGTGCGCGATGACGTCATCGCGCACCGCACAGCATTGGACGCTAGGGGTCATAATTGACCTCTAGTGCCTATGCTGTGCTATGGGGGAGACGTCATGACTGACGTCTCTCCCATAGATCCGAGGAGAAGAGCGGCGCCGGGGGGAGGTCTGCAGGTCTGGAATCAGGAGCGGGGTATAGTAAGTATACTTTGTTTGTTTTTTTATTTCCTTTCAGCGGCGCTACAAATGGGGGCGTGACTGACCACACCCCCGCATTAAACCACACCCCTAACTTTTGCCCGGGGCGCCACAAGGGCAAGAACCGTCCCTGTTTAAAACCAAGCATTATATTTGCAGCTGGTGCTGTACATGCTAGGCAGATTTACGCTAGCCCTCTCTATAGTATGTTTGTGAACTTCAGGGCCGTCTGTCCCTCTTTCTCTACCATTTACAGACTTTCAAGACTTGTCGCAACTGCCAGCAATGACAGAGTTCCTCCAGTCTAAGGGCGCAGTGATCGCAGTCTGAATTTTTTTGTGGAGTGTGCACGCACACCCTTGGAGCCCAGTGACATGCTAAAAGCATCTAAGGGCTGCGATCGCCTCTGTCTGATTGACAGGCAGAGGCGGTGGCGGGATGGGACGTTAGAACGCCGTTGGCGGGTTGCAGTCAGGACAACACAGGCATGTCCAGACCATTGGGGGGGCAGGCCGTGGCAGCTGCGTGACGCCACACGCAGCTGATGCGACCGGTGACACGAAGATCCCTGCCAGCGCGCAGGAAGGGAGTTACTCGCCAGGTGCAAAAGCATCGCCGACATGCAATTCTTTTGCACAAATGCAGGGGGTAGGGTCTGATGTGGGGTGGACTAGCCCTGTGCTGGGCGTCCCCCCGCATGTCTGAGAAAATTATCATAGATGTGCTAAATTTAGCACATCTACGATCAGATCTGAATTAGGCCCTTATATTGCGAGATGATTAAAAAAACCTGTATAAAAAACGGGCTGATGGCTCTCCATTTGGGAACTTTTACATTGCAGTAAAGAGAACACCTTTCTAAAATCTAGGCAACCGAGTACAACAGAAAATAGTCAACATGTTTTTTCCTAATATTCACATTAGGCCAGCGAGAACCACTGCATTAGGCAACTGCATAATTAAATGTCTCTTTATGTAGATTTAGACAGTGATGCAAAAAGCCTCCGAAAGCCACACAGACCTTACTTGGAGAACTAACGTAATAGCTATGGATCACTATCTGTCATCAGGCTAGAACTCAAATACTATCCCCCAACCCTGCATAGTTTTCGTCTGACCAGGAGCAAGGATTGCACAATCCTTAAGATACACACTGTGTCCCGACTGCGAATTTGCTGCAATGTGAGGACAAAGCCACAGGTCATATTAGGAGCAGAGTGTACAAAATTCTAGTTCACATGAGTCAGACCTGGAGTAATTTACCTGATACTAGACTGTGAAATAAGATACCATTAAAAACTCGCCCAACCTGTTCCTCGTCAGGCCCGAGACATATTGCATGGAAGGAATGCAAAAAATCCTGTACAGCAGTCACATGGAACCACTTTGTGTTAATAGGAAAAGGCATGGCCATTGTAATAAAAACAAAAATATACAAAACTGTTTTTTCCTATGGGACATCCAGGGATAAAGACCATTCTGCCCAAGGCATTGTGATTTCTAGGCTATTTAAATTTTGTTTAGAACATTATAAAATATTTTCACCATTTAGTAGACTGAGCAGAAAATAGCAGCTCTTTGGGCCCTGCATGGGAAGAGGATGAAGAGTACTGTCGTTGGGTAACATTTAAAGCATAAAAAGAAGACGAGATACAACCTAGCACTCCTAAACTCGAGAAGCAAAAATTTACGCTTGGACGCCTACCTGTAGCGCAATCCCATTTAAAAGTTTATTTCGGCAAAAGGACAAAAATATCTCCATTTACTGGAGCGCAGCAAATGGCTATGTCCATCCTGATACCTTCGAATAGGAGAAAACAAGGCCGTTTAAACCATAGCAAAAGCAGATTGGCTAAGAGGACATGATAGGTTTTGGCAAATTGCCTGGATATTGCCCTACTGTGGCTACATGAGCGACAATCTACAGCAAATAAGGTCACTTCTCTGATTTCATAAATTGGCTTGTTAGATTATCTACATAGTAACCATAACATAAAATTAAAAACAATCTGGGGAAATTTGAGCAATTACATGTAATTCTCTAATTGGATATTTGGCGTTATCCTAGTTTGTGTGTCCAACAAAATAAACTGGTAACAAAACAAAGGAGAAACTTTTATTTAAAAAAAAAAAAAAAGTTAACACGTCCCCAGATTGTTTTAATTTGATAACTGCCTTATCTCTGCAGTCTGTAATTCTACATAGAATGGAAGAGCCACTCCATCAGACACAATACATACTTATATGCCCATTTATCAACCAGTGATAAAACTCGTTGCGCATGAAGAATGGTGCTCCAGCCAATCAGCTGCCACCTGTAATTTTTCAAACGTGACAGTTGGGAGCGGATTGGCTGGAGCACCATTTATCATACAGTTTAAATTACTTGTTGACGAACGAGCCCCTTCATTACCTAATGAAAAAGAAGTGCGCATGCTTGAACGGATATAAAACATTTTCGGTCAAACAAATGAAACCTCAAGCGCCCGCCGCTTACCTGCAGTACAGAGTGCCCCATTGGGCTGTTCTCAGGCAACACTGCTTCATAAGCCATCTTCTCAAATTTAGGAGCGTTGTCATTGGTGTCAAGGATGGAAATGCGCAACAGGGCGCTGCTGGCTCTGGGCGTCTTGCCACCATCTTGGACCTTAATGGTGAGGTCATAAGAGTCTCTCTGTTCGCGATCAAGGTTTCCCATGACAATCAGCTGAGGTTGCTTTTCATCTTGGTCTTCAGCTACCTGCAGTCCAAAAAGTTCATGTGCTTCAGGACCGACTATCAGCTCATAAGAAGCCACCCCGTTCACCCCGGAGTCACGGTCAGTAGCTGCCGGTATGGGGAAAAGCATTCCAATGTTAGTGTTCTCTGGAATGGACAACGTGAGGACTGGAGAAGCAAAGTTGGGGGTGTTATCGTTTATGTCCAGAACCTCAATTTGTCCATCAAGCAGCCGGGGAACTGGGGACATTAAGTCCGTCATCGACACCTCAAACTCTAGGAAGCATGGTAGACCCGGGAATAAGTTCTGGCAATCACGGAGGCTCTCTCGATCAATGGCGGTCTCTGTTGTATAGATATCCCCAGTCTTACCATCCACGCGGAGGTAAGGATGTCCCAGCTCCAGCTTGTACAGGTGCTTTGAATCTGGATAGCCATAGTCGGCAGCTAAGCTTCCAATTAACACGTTAGGTGGCTGCTCTTCGTCAACTTTGTATTTCACCTGGGTGGAAGAGCTGATCAGGGGAAGTTGTAGGAAAAGCCATAAGTATAAACAGGAGACTGCCCTCTTCATTCTTAGTCTCAACGGCAATGGCCACTCTGCAAGGAAAGCCAGAGAGAAGGAGAAAGGAAAACAGGTTAAGGCCAGTAATTGGTAAGCCAATCAAAACAGCTTCTGTTTTCAAGTTATCCTCAAGTTAATGACAGAAACACCAGTTAGAGAACATCCTGCTGTGGAACGCAGACGCCGGCTTCCTAATTTGCTGTGCCAGGCTTGCTAACAGTCAGGGTGAAGCTGACAAGGAGGAAATAACACACCTCTGCTCGTCACCTACACCTAGCAATTGTGTCCCTAATGCGACAGTACGAGAAGCCACACCTGCCAGATTAGAAAACTTGCTTAATAAGTTCCATGCGGAAAGCTCAGTATCAGAAAGTGACTCAGACGTGTACATGGGATTAGAAGTATGAAAAGTGCAGCAACGCAAGCTGCTAATCAACCCGTCATCACCTGTACAAAGAATGTCTAATGGGAGCACTGAGATCACTATCTGCTTTGCAAACACAACACTACAACTAAAAGGAATCCAAGGTTCAACAGCTCAGTACATTTAAAAAAAATGTATTTACTTCCTAAAGACCTTTGCAAAAGTGCACACGCTATAATTATTATTATTTGAGAAGCAACTTAAAAAAAAAGGGTTTCATGCGTTTCACTTTTCTTTACATTCTAAGGGCAATTCCAGACGACCTGCGCTACTACAGCAGTCATTTTGGGAGTTAAAACTTAGGGGTCTATGTACTAAGCCTTGAAGAGAGATACAGTGGACGGAGATAAAGTACCAGCCAATCAGCTCCTAACTGCCATGTTACAGGCTGTGTTTGAAAAATGACAGTTAGGAGCTGGTTGGTTGCTATTAAAGCTCTATCCACTTTATCTCTCTCTAAAGGTGGGTACACACTGGCCGATATATCGGCCGTTCTATTGAACGGCTGATATATCGAGGGTTCGTCGGCCAGTGTGTATGGGCGATTTATGTCTGTGAACTCAGTCGTTCACAGTGGTATCGCGGCAGCCCCGCAGCACAGCCGACGGCCAATATATCTACAGATATATTGGGGCGTCGCTGTGTGTGGCCACCCGCCCGTACACATGCTGCGGCAGCCAACGGTGATTGACAGCTGAACTGGGCGGGCGGGCAGTTCATGACGTCAGTCCCCAATGGATCGGGCAGTGTGTATGCTCAACACACTGCCCGATCTGTCCATAGATATATCTGCCGATCAATTGATCTGCAGATATACCTATCAGTGTGTACCCACCTTAAGGCACAGCAAGTACACCCTAAGATTCAAACTAGCCGGACAAAAGAAAGACAAAAATAAAATCATCCACGCTCACCTAAAAAATGTGCCACAAAAAAAGATAAAGGACGGGACGCAGCAATGATAAAACTGTGGTCGTTATTTAGGGAGGTTTGGCAGCTCTTCTCATATGCACTAAGTTCTGGAATGCAATACAATCCAGAGCATTGATGCGGTGGGCAATGCCATCTTTAAATGGGGTTACCATATAGAATCCTATGGGCTTCATTTCGCGATTCCCCTTGATAGTGATCCATTCTGATCCTTCCCAGCACCCGCCTTGGTGACCTCGTCACTCGGCGCATGCGCAGATGGACTCTCGGGTCCTAAACTCAGAAGTTCCCCCACTGCAAAGGACAGCTCCCTTGAGATAGCTGTCCATTACGAATATATTCATAGATATGGCATTTGTAAACGCCAATATACATGCGATGACTGGCAAGATGTGGCGCATTCACAATGCGATGCGTCATGTATCCTGCCCAATATGAAAACACAAACCACATCATTAATTAGCACACACCTTCCATCTTCTGAGATCGCAGGCTCCTTCCACTTCATAAAGTGGGATTCTAATCTCAAAAAGAGCCACTCTTGGCACCTGCAGTCTGTTCCCACTAACCACAGAACATCCAATGGAGTACAGCCATTATGGACTTAGTATGACAATACATGCCCCGGCAACCACAACACTCCAAAAACAAAAAGGCAAAACCAAACAAAGGAAGATCTGCAAACAAAAACACTGGCTTTACAAATCACACAAAACTTTGACTTACGGAACACAGTGAGGAGGGGGGGGGGGGGGGGGGTCCAAGACTCCAGCAGCTAGAGAACCCCAACAGAGAAACGGCCTGGTCACTTTTCTCTCCGTTCCATTCACATCACTACGGAACCAGTATGACCAGCTACACCAACATTCTAAAAAGACTTTAATTACAAAGTAAAATAATAATAAATTCCTTACTGTATAACCCTTCATTAACATTCCTTCAAAACAGGAACAATGTTCTCAATAATTAAAATGTAATGAGTGAATCACACAAAAATGAACTTGTGTTCCACTAAAAGCGGCGCAATTTAATACTTAAAATAGGAGGAGAAAAAGAAAGAAGAAGAAAAAAGGAGGTGGAAAGCCGAACACCTGCTTCTGAAAATTTAGGTCACAGCCTCCGACGAGCAGAGTCACCAACTGAGCATTATATGGGGAGGGGGGGTATAGCGCCTAAACCATCCGTGAACGCTGCTCCAGCAAAACAAATGAGTCTTTCACCTGCATTACATAAGCTGTGACTGTCACCTGCAGGTCAGCACAAGCTGCACCTTTCTATGCAAAGTTGTCACACTCTCCCAGCACAAAACACACACACACAAACTGCAGCTCCTCCGTGCACCCTAGCTGCCAACAGGAACCCTTCCCACAGCAGCCACACACACACACATACACCCACCAGCCTCTGAAGTCAGGTATCTGGGACGAGAGCTTCAGAACAATCAGAGGAGTGCAGCCGTGTGGCTACATAGGGAAAGCTGTCCTTTGTCGCATGCTCTTACAGTGAGAGGAAGGCTGCAATCCCCAGCAACGGGCTATTCAGTTTTCTGTAATACCAAGCTATATAACACCCGATCCTCCCTGCAGTAGAACTACAAGTCCAAAAAGCATGACCTGCCAGTACACAGGAGTTTATAGCATACATAACTTCCTAGCCGGCTGCGATCAGCCGCTCGCATTCCAGACCTGAGACAGGTGCAAGCAGTGGAATCCTCAGCCAGCTGCAGCCCCCACCTCCGGCTTATTACCTCCGGGGAGAGACGGTTCCTCTAGTGTTGGTGGAGCAGCCACTATGGAGAGCGCACAGAAGTCACAGAGTGAAATACTGTGTGACAAGGAGCCAGAAAGTGCTACGTCCCCTCCCCTGGTGACTGTGCCTTCCCTCTGCTGTGACAGCCTGGCTCTCAGGGAATTGTGCTGTGTAACTGCTGTCCCAGAACCTCCTGATCTGGCCAAACAAGTGCCAGGGAGGGGGATCAACAAGAAAAACAGGGACAGTTACTCTGACCCCACATGCACAACCAGAAGGATAAGGATTGTACTTTACAGTGAGAGTCTCCCTGTCTACAAGAAGGCTCTGTAGCACTATATTAAAGCCTATTAAATGTGCTTGGATGCCACTGGTGCAAAACAAAGTGATCTGTACGCAATTTCTGACCAGCTTTTATTCAGAAGCTACAGAGTTCAGTGAAATACAATGAAGTTCTACAAAAACGTTGAGTTTATGCGCACAGGAACTTGCTGGAAGAAAATCGTGATAGAAGGAATTCTGAGTTTAGGAACCGGGAGTCGTCCTGCACATGCGTTGAGTGCGGGAGGGATCCGATTAGAACCCTCTCTCAAGGAGAAACGCTGAGAGAAGCCCATAGGCTTCTATAGGGTAATCACATCTAAAGATGGCGATGCATACCGCATCCAAGCTCCGGAATGTCTCATTCCGGAACTTGGTGCATATGAGAAAAGCGGGCAAACTGCATTTGCGGAGGTGTGGCCGCAGTTTTAGCATTGCTGCAACTCGCCCTAAAAGAGACAATTAGCAGGCTTCTAGCTTATTGTTATGGAGAGGACAACTTTTTCTCTGTGCTCTAAGTAGAATTATTATATATGGGTGGAATTCAATTGTTTGTGACGCCGACAGCCAGTAGATGGCACCCACTGGAGCTATTCTATTGTAGCTCTGTTCAGGCACGAACAGTTGCCAGCGCCTGCATTTAAGCTTGCCGCCCCCCTGGGTGGCGAGCTAAAAGGAGTGAAAAAGTCACCCGTTTGAGCGCTCAAATAGGACTTTTTGCTTCATGCCCATTACTTTGGTTGGGTTTTGCTGCTTTACGCAGCTAAACCAGACTTCTCTGCGCACAAAAAATACCCAAAAAAGAACAATCGAATATCACCCCGCAATCTCCGATCACTTTTGACCGAGATCGGGTGCACTATAACAATCGAATTCCGCACTATGAGCCCAAGCACTAGGTGCTGTGCACCCTGCCCCTCTACCCTCCCCTTGTTTGAGGTTGGTACTATAATAAAACGGCTGCCCTTTACCTTTACAACAGTTTGGCTATTAAAGATCTGTGCCTAATAAAAAAGAATATTGGCAGGCACGACTACAGTTTTAAGATGAAAGAAAAAGAAAAAAGGGCTTGTGTCCAAAATGATAATTTTGTGATGGATCCATTTGAAAAACGTAGGGCAGAAACGGTTGAACCATAAAACGGAATAGATCGCGGTAGCTATATAATTACCTAGTCCCAGCACGAACGACACCAGAAGCTGAAAGCAGGTGGCAAAAGTGCAAGGTGGGAGAAACGGGAGTATTTCAGAACCCAGGGCTCAGGTATTATCCTGCATACAAGCAGGTTTTTGATTTTTAGAAGTGTTTGTAAATATGCCCCATTATTTTTAAACATCCATAAAGGGTAAATGCACTGTGTAAATGGTACATCTGCGCTCTCCGATTTTTGAAATAAATGATCACAGAACAAGCGGAAATACCCACAGGTGGACACATTTTCCGGTCATATTTTAGGTCAAAATATTTGAGTAAGTGTAATACAGTTTTGCTGCCATCGTAAATCCCTA
This sequence comes from Pseudophryne corroboree, assembly GCF_028390025.1. NCBI lineage: Eukaryota > Metazoa > Chordata > Amphibia > Anura > Myobatrachidae > Pseudophryne > Pseudophryne corroboree. The sequence goes on from NC_086449.1 coordinate 756,940,442, forward strand.
GAATATATTTTGTATTTCGCACAAAATTACCTCCAGTGTCATTATGCCGTAAATGCAGATTACACAGGAACTGCCCAGGTGTACGAAACAGATGGATAATTACAGAAAATGGGCTCTTGCACAAGCCTGCCCTAGGAGACCCATCACCGCCACATCAGTGAATGAGGTACGAGGTGCAGTTATAACACAGGCTGTTATCATGGAGTCCGTTCTTATTTTTATCAAGACTGACATGACAGATGCATTATTTTAAAGAAACACCTCAATATTACGGTAGGGTGGCTGCCTGACTTAGTATGCCAGAAAAGATGAGTGAGTGTTGCCATAGTGAATCTCCGGATAAAGACCAGATGCCCTCTTTCTGCCTCTAAGGAGGGGGGGGGGGGGATTAAATTATTTTGTGGGTGGCTACTGGAGCAATTCAATTGTTCCCCCTCTTAGGCGTGTGTACATGGCCATTAGTCCTGCAAAGAGGCTAAACCATCTAAAATACTTGTCAGGGTGCTCAAACTCCCATGAGACTGTAGACAATAACTTTGCTAAAAGACTTAATTGAGGCACGAGGTACACAGTGTCTCTTCTACTACCATCTTTGACAAAGCTACTCCGTGTAATCCATGCTATTCAAAGCACACATTTGTCACAATAGTTTAACCACTAGTTGGCACTGTTCTACCTACAACTATGGATCAAATGTTAATTTGCCTTGGACAACTAAGCAATATGTTGCATGGATGCTCACAGACCATGTGAATAAATATCGCTGCAATCCAGATTAAAGAAATAAGTAATAGGTTTCCATTCTAAAAATTGTGCATCTTTCCTGCAAATAAAATGATCAATATTTGAAATAAGTATGGTATATAGTATGTAAGCTATATAGGGAAGTAAATCTAAAAAAGAATTTCAAAAAGGCACAAAGGCAGGAAGAGCATACAATCGCAAAAAAACAAATGGATTCAAGATCCTTAATGGTTCAATTGTTTGCACACAAGCAGGTACTGTTTAGCTAAAAACTGCACCATCCTGTTACCTCCTCCGCCCCCACCTCTCCCCCTCCTCCTAAATACCAACAGACCTTTCTCCTTCACTTTAAAAATGAGTCTGTAATTCCCAACTTAGCTGCAGTTAATCAAAGAGGCCTTTCATCCCATAACTACCTGGGTCTGACAAGTACATTTTATGGTCCTGAGAGAGTGTGCAGAACAGGGAGTTGTGTGAGGGGAGATAAATTAAGGAGACTCCCTCAAGGGTCATGTAGCAATAGTGGCAACCACAAATTAGAGGATTGTACAAGGTAATAGGCTAGAAGCCTATTACAGGTTTAAGTGGGTGCGAACCAAGGGTGATGACTTTGTTACAGTTCAGGCCATTTACCCATGTAAAACAATCGTGGATGTCAACTGGACCATATAGTTAAGACAAATTAAACCCAAAAATAAAAAATGTATTTCAAGGATGGCAGTAAATCGGGATGCATTACCAGTCACGGACTGTCAGAATGTTGGGATCATAGGAGCCACTTATAGCCAGGGTCTGTGGCTTACCGACATCGCTACAACCCTTAACATCAGGGGTTAATCAGGTTTGTTAGCAAACCAAAAAAACCACAGTAATGGGCAAAACCATGTGCACTGCAGGTGGGGCAGATGTAACATGTGCAGAGAGAGTTAGATTTGGGTGGGTTATATTGTTTCTGTGCATGGTAAATACTGGCTGCTTCATTTTTACACTGTATTTCAGTTTGAACACACCCCACCCAAATCTAACTCTCTGCACATGTTACATCTGCCCCCCCCTGCAGCTCAACATGGTTTTGCTCATTAGTGTGCTTTTTTTTTTTTTTTTTGGTTTGCTAACAAACTTAAATAAGGCCCATACACATTTATACTTGATCATCGGTCATAGAACATACTAGGAATAACGGATAAATAAAAGCTAAAAAGAGAGAGCCACTGGCCAGACTACAATGATGAAAATGATCAATGTGTTATGCGTAATAAATATAACCGTCAATTGAGAAGCTTTATTCTACAAGACAAGGCCCAAAAGGCTTTACATTCAGCGGGTCTAATCTTTATTATTTTTTTAATACTATGTTAAATTTATCAGAAAGTCCTTAGTAGAGGAGCAGGGATGTATCCATTGATGGGATATAGTCATTAGGTCGACATGGAAAAAGGTAGACATGAGTTTCACATTTTTTTTTTTCATTTTTTCATACTTTGCGATCCACGTGGGCTTACGATCGGGGATAGTAACCTGTGCCGTGCGCAGCGGTAGCAGAGCGAGGCACCTTGCCCAAAGCATGGCGAGCGAAGCGAGGGGACATGGTGCACTAATTTGCGTTCTCCGTCACTATACGAAGAAAACGACACCAAAAACAAACAAAAAAACTCATGTCGACCAATAGTGGTCGACCTATTGACCCATACTCCCATTGACTTGAAAGTACATTCTGGGTTATAGAAGTTGTTGCATTTGTCAGGAAAAAACCCAGCACATTGATACTAAATTAACAAGTGAAAGCTACAGTACAGAAAACACAACACAAAACCAAAACAAAAACAAAATACAAACAAAACCAAAAAACAAATAAAAAACAAAACAAACAGGCAATATTTACTTCTGTAAAATGTAATACAATTAAGTTTGCAGGTACAGGGAAATGTTTTGTTACTTTTGTTACCCCTGTTTACTCCTCATCTTTAGAATTGGTACGAAAGTGAATGGGTGCATCGGGGAGAGAGAATTAAGAGCATAACAATGATTTGCATCACAGAAACATCATTCACTTTCAATAGGTCTTAGAAATTGTTGTTTTGTGTTGAGATGGGAACAAGTGTGAAATCAATGAATGGCATTATCCCCCCAGGCTCCTTCCCCCTCAATGGCTATTGTAATGTACATATTTTTCAGTGCTTTCCAAATTGGAAGGACCCACACCACAACTCCACGGGAAGGGTCCAATCCAGTCAGGACCCTGCAGGGCTATTTACTATTATAATGGAGCAGAGGGCAGGAAGAACTTCTGCAAATTAGCTCAATTGTTTAAAAAACGTGAGTAAAGTCAATTTTAGCCATAATTACATCTTAATACCTCTATCACAGCTGCAGTCTTGTTCAGGCTGCGGCAGACAATCCCAATGGGAAGCTTATTGAAAAAGGATCAACTTGGTATAGACTGGGCAACACAACGCGAATGGGGTGTTTCAGTGAGAGCTAGTGCACTAAGCTCACAGCAAACAGTCTTCTTACTATGAGTCTCCTTTTATGTGTACACTTGTTTTTATATGTCCCTAATAGATTGTATGAGACGACTGGAACACCTTGATATATAGGTATTGGAGCAAGGCACCTTGCCCGGAGCATAGGGATCGTAGCAAGCCTGCTAGGGTACACGTTTCCACTACTTTGGCTCAGATATGGTTAAATATATAACATAAAAACCAAAACTTGTGCCGATCATTTTCATGTTGACCCTTTGTACCTTGTAAATGGCCAAATCTGCCCAATTTAAATTGCTTGCAAAGCTCCTGCTGTTTCCCGAATACCGTAATTTTCAGATTTCAAAAGCTTAAAACAGCTATCGGAATTCTGTAGGGCTTAAAGTGGATTACGGTTGTAAACGCGGGCTGGTATCGGGAGAGTGCTGGTCTCTCCATAGCGTCAGCGGGATCCTGGCTTTAAGATGCCCGGTGTGGGTGGAGGGTTGGGGCAAGAGCAACGAAGCCCCTTGCGAGCTCGGTGGTGACCTGCGCTCGCCCCATGTTCAGTTCCACGAGTGGAATAGTCCCTATTAGTTGGCATGGTGACTGTAGGGATTGTGAGGGGGCGGAATGTAGGTGCTGGCATTGTGACCGGCGGTCAGGACATAAGGACATCCCGTAAATGCTGTTCAGACTAATATACGGTATGCAAAACAAAATGCTTTTTGCACAACGCGCAGAGGTTAAATTATACATTGGAAAGTACCAGCCAAACCTCTGAAGGAGATTCTATTTTATTTTTTGTGGTCAGGGTAAAAAGGTGAACGCACAGAACAGCAGCCCGGCGCGTCAGACTACACATCATGCTGCAGCGAGACGTACTCGGACTCCGGATTCATTCTGCATCCCCGTGTCGCTGTGTATGAACTTCCCTTCCTCGAAGATGGAACGGCAACGCTCCAAGGGCCTTGTGAGCAGTGGAGGGAAGGAGCTGATGGGGCATTTGATCAAGTGGTTTTGCACTTCAGCCAGTCACTTTGGAACGCCTGACTTCCTGATACATTGCTCCCTCTATACAACCACTACCCATTTATTTTCAACTCTCCGTACACATCCCAGATTTACTGCTTTGGGGAGAAGAGACTTAGAAAAAAATAAAAATGACGTGCGCCGACAGCCTGGGCAAGCATTGGCATTACTACCCGCTATATCAACACATGCAATTATCTGGAAGGTAATGAAGCTTTAATCTAATTTAAAAAAATGGCAGAAAATAGCAAAGGTTACGTTGCCAGACATTACCTCACAAAATGCCCATTTTCTGATGCATTAGTAAATAGAAATATAATAAAATATAAGATCACACAACTATATAAAATTGACGGTTATATGAAGATCACATTAAATTAGACCCCACATCATGAACTTTTGGGGTCTATCACAAATGGGTACAGTTATAACAAGTTATTTTTGTCTTCTAAAAAAAAAAAAAACCTCTGCCATTGGGGTATAAAACCAAAGGGGGATACACACCTAGAGATGTGTGCTGAGCGATCTATCACAGACCGATCAGCACACATCTCTCCCCCCACTCAGCACAGCGTGTTGTGTGCTGAGCGAAGGTGGGGGGGAAGGGGGTGTAGAACGCTCACTTCACACGGCGCTGAAGTGAGCGACCTGACCTGCTAGATTGTGGCTCAATCTATCACCGGCGATAGCGATGCGCGCGGCCGAGCATCTCTATCGCTGGAGGTTATACACACGAGCGATCCGTGCTTCATTTCTCAGCAATCTAGTCTAATCTCTCTGTACCGCCCTTAAATCTCCTTAAATCTATGAACTAAAGGAGAAAAAAAAAAAAAAAACATGGGGCTTTGACAAAAAAGTTGGCCCTGCCAGGCTGTGGGCCCCGCAGGAGTTGCAATGCCTACAACTATGGTTGTCATACCGTTGGCTCCCGTTCTAACATGTGGGGTAACTTTTCCTGTAGTCTTAGGAGGGAATTCAATTAGCAGCACCGGAGGTATTTTTAGCTGGGAATACCTCACGCGAAAAGTCCCTGCATTCAAACCTAAAAAACCCCCCACAAAATTAGGTCGCATGTGGCAAAAACAACAAAACAAAAAACCATTGCTTCCACAGTGTACGCGGAATCAGTGGGTTTCCACTTGTTAATCGTGTTTTTTTTTGGTGCGGGGAAAAGGCTATTTAGTGTAATAGCTTTTCCCCCGTGCCACAGGGATTTTTAGCGGCAATTAGTTGTGGGCTAAACCCCCCCCCCGTTTAATTGAATACCCCCTTATTGTTAAGTTGCATACACACTGGGTGTTTTTGCCCAGCGTGTATGCACAGTGATGATTGCTGACATCGCAGGGCTGGAAATCGCTCAGTGCATACACACTGAGCGCTTTTCCCCGCTGCCCAGCGAGGTGAGCGGGGGTGAACGGCTTTATATAGCAGGATGTTATGGAAAGCCATTCACCCCGCCGTTCATTTGCTGGTGATACCAACAGATGAACGGCGCCCGCTGGCGGTGAAGTGGGGGCGCTCATCGCTGGGGCAGACACACTGGGCCGCTTTGAACTGAAAGCAGCTCAACACACCGAAAGTGATCTGCTTTCAGCTCAAAATCACCCAGTGTGTATGGGCCTTTAGTTTTGCAGACTAGAGACTCTCGTAGAATACTCAGTTTTCAGCACCGTGCTAATGGTGCAGTTTAATACGCATGCTTGTCCTAAGCGCCAAACCGTGGTGCCAAGGTACCAACAGCAGGAAATGGAGCTTTGTCCAGCCTAATGGGCCCCTACACACTGCGGGATCCGCCGCCGAGCTGCCTGACCGCGGATACGGGCGACCCGGCGGCATGGAAGGGAGGGGCAATGACGGGGGGAGTGAAGTTTCTGCACTCCCCCCCCGTCACCATAGCAGTGCAGGCAAATATGGATGAGATCGTCCATATTGGCCTGCATGCACAAGCGACGGGGCACCAGCGATGAACGAACGATGGGCCGCGCATCGTTCATCATTGCTGCCTCCACACTGAAAGGTAAGAACGGTATCTTGTTCATTAATGAACGAGATCGTTCATATCTTTCACTCATATTGCCCAGAGTGTAGGGCCTATAACTCAAGCTAGACAATGAATGCAGAAGACTTAACAGTTGTTATTAATTGCTTGGGGGCTCATCTTAGCAAATCTAGCAGTATAGCTTACTAAGGAGTCATGATGTTCCTTAAATAGCCTCCACTATATCAAAAATACAGTGAAGTCGAAAGTACTCATACACCCATTTCCCATGACAAGAGGGAACAGTGCACCAGACCGACATCAGTTCTACATTTGGTAATAAGAGTATCTCGGAGCAGCACACTTACAATACATACAATTCACAGACGCATACAATGCTGAGGATTACAGCTGGGAATCCAAAGACACAAAAAAAAAAAAAAAGGAATCTGGTTTTGTTTGGGAGCTGGTTTGAAATACATTACAGCAGACCTTTTTGTTAGACACCTTTCCCATGAGCCAGGTATAAAATTCTAGGCAGCTGCGGAAACCATTGTAGGACAAAAGGCTTGACGAATGCAATACATACTGGGAACATGTGGGCAAATTCCCCGTGTGTACAGCGCAGGCTGGTATAAAAGCAAACACCGGGGGTCAAAGCCTTCAACACTCAGGAAAGGCTAATTAACTAGATTTAGGAGTGAGTAATGATTTCTTTTCAACAGCGGGTCATAGATTATATTGTTCCAGGGACCAGGTGAGTCTCTAACACGACATCAAGACTGAATAGTAGCTCACGGTATCACTGAAAGGCAGCTAATGATGCGTAAGAGGATGGATTGGTTTCACCACTCATGGCATACAATGCTCAAAACACAAACGGGAGGGGAGCCCTACATATTATACACACTCATACATAAAAACACACATACACACACACATATATATAGCAAGTGTGTGTCAATAGTTTGGGGTGTAGTATGGCTGACCGGCGGTCAGCTTACCGACACCGGGATCCCGGCAGCATACAGACGCCGGGATCCCGGCGGGGAGGGGCGAGTGCAGCAAGCCCCTTGCGGGCTCGCTGCGCTCGCCACGTTGTGGGCTCGGTGGCGACCTGCGCTCGCCGCGGGTTCTATTCCCACTCTATGGGTGTCGTGGACACCCACGAGTGGAAATAGTCCCTGTTGGTCGGCATGCCGACCATCGGGAAAGTGAGCAGTCGGGCTCGTGGAGGAGGTCATGTGACTGTCGGTCAGTTGACCGGCGGTCACATGAATACCACCCAAATTTGCTGTCTATATGAGTTGTGCATACACATAATTACACCCAATTTGCACCAAGTACAGGGTTGGCGCAAGTTCTTACCGATAACTACAATGGCTATGAAAACAAGCTGGGTGGTTAACCATAAGTGCATACGGGTCAATACGCGCATTTTTGCTCTGTGCATGCAATGCAGAAGCAAGAACAGGTGATTTGCTCTCAGCTTCGCAGTGACCCCACCTAGATAGTCCTTCACTTGGGCAGACACAAGAAAGGCAAATCACGTCCAGCCAAAACGCAAGTTTTGCTTTGCACAGCTTAGAGGTGCACCCGACAGCTTGCGTAACTGGCCGGTATGTGCACAGATAGGCGTCACGGTGATACCGGAGAGTGATTGCATACATGTTGTTCTATGTCGGGCGTAATGCCGATATTCGCGCAAAAGGTCAATGTTTTTAATCTGTGCTGGAACTACATCCCATGCTGTTCGTGTACAAAGCATCAGGACCAATTGAGACGCACAGATTCAAAATGCATTGAGTGTTGCTGGACAGCGGCTACTCACATAGGAGTACAGTCTTATGGGAGAGTCCTGGGCGTGTTGCTGAAACAGTTTGCGAACTCAGGTGCTCAATCGCTCACATCGGAGGCCATAGTAAGACGGAAAATCTGCACCTAGCATAGGGCTGATGCAAATTTTTCGATGGTGGCATAGAACACCACACATGTGGTATTTGAACGTCTAAATACGCTCAAAGTGGCGTCTCAGTCCTTGTACAATCACGGCTATACACCAGGGAAGGGCTTGTAGCGGTATCTGCATAAAGTCACAGATGGGCAGCTGGCAATAGACGCGGCTTTCTGCGATATAAAAGATCTGCCATAATTAGATAGTTATTAGGTCGACTCCATTTGTTTGACATGCATTAAGTTGACAGGGTCAAAAGGTCAACATGGAAATAGTCAACACAAAACAGGGTCAACAAGAAATGTTGACCCAAGATTTTTGGGTGTTATTCTCTGTTTCATGATATGTGACCACATTATTGCAAACGTATACCCTTGCGGTCTTGCTACACAAGCCACTCTTCAGGCAAGCTGCCTCTCTCCGCTCGCCAATCATAGTCCATGTGGATGGTAAATGAAGCAAAAGTTGAAAAAAAAAGATGTGAAACCCCCCCAAAAAACTTGTGTCTGTCATGTCGACCTTTTGAATCTGTCAACCTTAAGCACAGTCTACCTTTTGACCATGTCGACCATATAGTATTGACCGTCTATCTATACATTGGAACCCCCTCAGAATATACGACATAACTGATGGCGCTAGCCACCAGAATAATGGTAAACAGCCCATGGTCATAGGAAAAACAAACATTAGACAACAGTTTTCCCTCTGTTCCAACACACACCAAATATCCTGGAGTGCCAGACTACCTCCCCAACCTGTTAATGATCTACAGCCACTAGTTAATGTTTAAGAGATAATTCCAGCAGAGTTGCACATGCAGTTCTATCCTGCAGATAAATCTCAGGCCGGCCAAAGTCCACCTTAAATCATAGCAGTATCTTTTGCTGGATTATGCGGTGCCTATAATATCTTGAGGATTTAGACAGGCTTTGACAGAGTTTAAGTGATATACCCTTGGATAAACTTGTTGCAGAGTCCTTGGTGTGACCTTGGCTATAATGTTCTGATCTAGTCCTGAGCCTCAGGTGTTTCTAAATTACTATTTGGAGGGGGGAGGGCAATGTTTTTGGCTCACTGAAACGCAACAGTGGAATCAGTCAGCTGTATGGAGACAATTGCAGGCAGACACGTAGTTTCTTTATCAAGAAGAGTTATGTAGACATAAAGATAGATAATGTGACTGGAAAATCAACACGTTTTATGTATTTATATGTAGTCATAACTAGTTTGAAAGGAAACTGTAAAATACAGAAGAAATACAACAGGAGAACCGGATACACTGGAACAGCAGGAACACTACATTCAGGCTGCTTCAGCAAACGTTTAAAATACAAAATATTGGGCAAATTTACTAAAAAGTCGATAGAGCTGGTTTTCTATCACCGCAAGAGAGAAAATCTTATCTCCATGATTTACTTAGAAATTACCTCCAGCGCAGCGGATAGTTAAATATATAATAAATCGGAGGATTTCGACCCCAATCCGAAAGTATGCCCAACAGGTCACTGGGATTTCTGTGTAGAAACAGGTTAGATAATTACTGACAAAGCAAAACAGACTTCCTCACCGGTACATGATTAAAGAAAACCCAGAAAACATGACCTGTGTCAAAGAAAGCACCGCAGTAGCCTCTGTTACATAGGACCTTTACCCTTAGCAAAAAGACCCCTATAATGTTAAGGAATCTATATACTGAACTGTCCTCAACGAAACGGTAGTATAAACCTGCCGTATTTGTGGCACATTCCACACCAAGTCTTGGCGACACACAGGTCAGGATGGGGGGAACGTTATTCCTAGATGGCAGTGCAGCTCTGTGTAGATTTCTCTACAGGTGTCCTTGCACTTTTACGATTAATCTAGTTCTTTAAATCCAGAAACCCATCTTAATTATGGGAAGCTTGCATTCAGTAAAAACCTGGATAAAGTACATATACAATGTGGAACCTCCCCCTTTATACTGCTACCAACCTCTTTAACATTATAGCACACTATACAAGTCTTCCGACTGTCAGAAAAGACCAGGGCACTGGTAATTTCTGATGACAGGCACAGAAATAGTGCATCTGGCTGACAGCGATGACCTTTGGCAATGCAGCCCACGCTCCTGCTTAGCAAACGCTGACAGGGAAGCTGGTTCTGTTTTCTATCTTTACTTCTTGCATTTATGCCAATCTTACATTTGCCATTTTGGGAAATCTTTCACAGGCTAATGACACGGAATCATTCTATAATAGGACATTCTAGTAACTATTCTCCTTCAGGGGTAGAGTTATCAAAGCTTGAGAGAGATAAAGTACCAACCAACCAGATCCTGTTATTTTTCAGACTTGGGGCGGGATGTACTAACCTCCCCGGCCGCGTTATCTGGCTTTTGTCAGCGCTCCTTGTGTTATCTCCGCGGTTACTGGTATCCTCTCTGCTGCCCGGCGCTACCCGTTGCTCCCCCACACTCAGTCTTTTTTCCTCCTCTCACTGCCGTCCGCCTCATCACCGCCGCGGCCAAGTTCTGCACTCTCCGTAGCGCTTGGTCAGCGCTGCGCTCCCCCTGCCATTTGCACACGCGCACTTGTGTCAGCTTCCTGGCATGCCATGTATCCAGTAGTTCCTGTGTAATGTGGGGGAGCGCAGTGCTGACTAAACGCTACGGAGAGCGGAGGACTCAGTGGCCGCGGGGGTGATGAGGCGGACGGCAGTGAGAGGAGAAAAAAAAAAAAAAAGAGACTGGGAGTGTGGGGGAGCAACGGGTAGCGCCGGTCAGCAAAGAGGAGACCAGTGACTGCGGAGATCACACAAGGAGCGCTGACAAAAGCAAGATAACGCGGCGGGCGAGGTTAGTACATCCCGCCTCCAGGGATTCATTTACTAAGCCTTGGATGGAGATAAAGTGGACGGAGATAACGGACCAGCCAACCAGATCCTAAGTTACATTTTTTCCGTGCCGCTATAACACTTCCTGCTTCGCCTCATTACCGAGGCAAAGCAAGAAGCGACATCGACAAACAAGATGTTAGTACATCTTGTCGAACTCCCCCCTCCGGCGATGCCCCCTGAGCACGCATCGCTTTACTCCAGTGCTGATGCGCTGTGTCTCCTTCCCGGCCGGCTCCAGTGCGCATGCGCGGTATCTCGCTACTCACGCACTCCAGAGAAGGCACCCGCCACAGGCATCACCACTTGAATGGGCATCGCCACCCGCAGGTGTTGGAATGATCAGCGATGCTGACCGTTCATTCATTGCCCACACATATCAGCCTGCTATCTATTAAATAGCAGCGTTGATATGGATAGGGGTGCATAGTGCCCCTGTCACTGTCCCCGCACCGCCAGTGTCTTACATGGGGGAGAAGCTGTATCAGCGTACAGATACCCTGCAATATGGGGGAAGAAGCAGTAATACATTTACCCCCCAGACTGTATGTAACATGGCAGTTAGGAGCGGATTGGCTAGTCATTTCTCTCCGGTCACTTTATCTCCATCCAAGGCTTAGTAAATAGACAGTACAGTCTGTAACATGGCAGTTAGGAGCCGATTAGTTGGCACCTTCCTCTGCAGCTCTTAACTGGCATGGTCAGATCACATGCGACCGCACCCCCACCCCCCCTCTGTGTCCCCCAGTTTTTGATGATGGGGATCCGTTCTGCAGATGTGCATAATATAATATATTTAAAAAAAATAAAAAATAAAATACTTTTTAAACTATATTAAATAAGAAAAAAAAAAACTATTTTATGAAAAATGTTGAAGGGAAAACTAGTCAGTTAAGTGGTTAATTGAAAAAAAGTAATTGCACACTTACTTGTCTGTTCTCCCGGTACTTAGGGGAGGAGTAGACCCAAGTTGCATATCTTATTTGTATCTTTTTTATGCCCATGCAACAAGATTTTTGCTTATTTGTTTATTGTTTTGTGTGTATCTATATTTTTTGTTATATATAATATTGAAGAGAGCTTCTACTCCCTGAATTACCAGCCTTATGTCTATTATACCCAGAGGATTACTTCCCATCTAAACAACAGACCACTACTGAATACAATGACCTTACATTCCATGTAATGGACTGGCAGGGGTGAAAGGTCTGATCTATAGCACATGATAACAAAGCAGGAGCAACTGTCTGGGATTGAATTAGATCAGCCACAGCTCACCTTCAAGCTGGACCCGTTGCAACCTGACTATTCTTAAATTAACAACAAGACCACCTCTAAATAGCTCCCGGAAGGATGATTGCTTTAGTCGCTGTCTGCTCAAAGGATCTGGGCTACAGGCCCATTAGCAGAAAAGAACACGGCCAAGAAAAAACACACACACACACACACACACACAGGTCCCGAAGGTTAGAAAGTGCCGGAGTGACAGAACACAAAACAATGTACAATAGAATCAGACCACCATGGGAGCCTTTCTATAACAATACCATTAACAAAAAGGTACAACAGGGAGTAAGAAATCCAATATTCTGAATGGGAAGAATAAAATATGAATAAAACGCTCTTCAGTACCACAAAAAGTGTCTGTCCCGGGAAAGCCAGGCCACATGAGATCCCTACCAGAGACTCCAGGCCAGTCCCTACTAATAAATCACGTCACCTCCATTCCGTTATGTAAGAGAAAAAGCACTGCAGCTGCTGTGGAACTACACAACCCAGCAATTTTGTGGACCAACACCATTCCATCCTATCAACTTGTGCCTCCTGAAGGCTGGCCAAGAAGGGCCTCTGTCCACTACTTCCCAATCGCTCCATCTCTTAGCACACTTCCCGTTGGAGCAGTACAGTATTTTTTAGCGATGAAAAACCCAAGAGTTAACACTGAGCAGATTGAAAGGGTTCTTTTTCAATTTCATACACATAAAAAGTTATGACCACTGACCGCAAGCAATGTCTTCCAACACCTTCTAAAAATACTCCGCTAAAGGAAGTATAAGTATTGATTATTACAGGTCTTAAAAAAAAATGTAGAGTGTCATAAACTTAAAGTTTTAAGTACTATAATGTCTCAAAAGATCGAGTGCACGCCTGCCAAAAAAAAAAAAAAAAGCAACATCTTTTTGTGAAAGACAGAAACTACAACATATACATCACCCAAATATCAAAACAATAGTCCACAAAAGACACCATAGAAGCCCCCTGCAGTAATTTGGCTCCTTTATCTAAAGCATTACTTTGCAACCCGCGTCCTCACCACCGCTGACCATGTAGAGAAAACCCGCTTCCAGTACTGGGGGACTATTTGACGTCTATAGCACGCAAATTACACCGACCACTCATTTTCCAATCAGGAGTAGTCCTGACAGTCTCATCGCCTATGCGCGGCTTTCCAAGCCCACAGACCGGCACATGCTGTAGAGCTCTCCAGGATGGCTGACCCTGACCGACAGAGTGGCACTTAAAGCAGGTGGACCATTAGTTTACTGTGCTCACACCAAACAGCAGAAAAACTTACAGGCGGCTGCGCAGCGTCGAAAGATGGGGAATAGAGGGACAAACGCAGCACCTAACAGAGTCTTCTTAAAAGACAAGTCTCTTCTACCTTTGAAATGATTCATTACACGTACACCATGTACAGAAAGGGTTAAGTAGCACCGACCATGTAACGTCACTGCTTATCCATGCAGAGCCCTGCAGCACTGCGGAGCAATCACATTTGCCAAGTCGCCCCCTTCTGAGAAATAATTCATGTTTCAAAATCAAAAATCCATACGGATGCACTAGGAGAACTAAAATGTGCCTTGTCCTATGAAAACTGTTAACCACACGGCAATACATTACACATGAACTTTTATTCCGTCTAGGACGGGTTAACCACTTTAATGCCAATACGTTGACAGGCTCTCCACCTAGCGTCAATGTACGGCTCTGTTTCCATGGCAACGTATTACAGTCTCTTGCTGTACAGCCCCAGAGACCCCTGTTTTGCAGGGACCGGCTTCTGCGCGAGCCTGATCGATAGACTGTAGTCTCCCATTTCTCAGGAAAAGTATATAAATGGATGTCAGTCTGACAAGCTACCATTGTCAATAAACGGTGTATAAAATGTTAACTAATGCAATAAAGTGAAGACATAAAAAAGAGTTTCCTCATTACTGGACGACTTGTCAAGCAAGCAACATCCTCTCATTTCCCCCCAGCCCAATGAGAGCAAACAGTTCCTGGAAAAATCCATCCAATGTCAACATTAGCCAGTTTTCCAGTGGCTAACAAGTGAAAGGTTGCCCTGTAATATGTATAGACAAAGGGGTCAATTCTATTCGGCAACTAATGAATAGCGCCGGGAATTAGCTCCCGACGCTATTCAATTCAGCTAAAGTTAAGTCGGCGATGTCCCGTTCTCGCCGACTTAACAGGTAGTTTTGTCGGGAGAACGGGCATTCTCCGACTTAACTACCCGGCGCGAGGCTGATTCCCGACAGAATCAGCCTCGCGCCGGCCGCGAGGCAGCACTTTTGTCGGGTTTATTCTCTCATCCCCCGGGGATGAGAGAAGAATTCCCGACAATTGCGGGCAACTAGTAGCAGAATTGAATAGCGTCGGGAGCTAATTCCCGGCGCTATTCTTTAGTTGCCGAATAGAATTGACCCCAAAGATGGCTAACCTGTGTAAAATACAGAGTTGCTATAATATATTCACATAATTAACTACTTTCCATAGTGTAGCCTGGGAGTCTCCTATTATGGTTTGCATTGGATTGGTGCAGTAGCTGGGTGGGTCCTTGCTGTCTAGTGTCATTCTACACTACAGGACATTCCAAAACTCAATATCAAAAGATTGCCCAAATTTGAAGGCCTGGTCCTAAAGGGATACAAAGTAACTTGCCGCTAGTGTTCCCCACTGTAAAATCTATACATTAATTTTTTGCCCAATTAAGAAAAAATGAAATGATGAGGCAAGCTGCATTTGGCTTTTAAATGAAAGAGTTAAAGTTAGACAAAACACATTCACCCAGGTTCGTTACTTCAAAATAACCCAACCACCAGTATTGTGAGAAATTTTTTTTGCAGCAGAATATCATAGTGCAAATAAATAGGAGCAATGGTCACAGTTACATTCATTACAAGCAAGGTTTTATTGGGGACATGTATCAAACCTTTGAGAGAGATAGCAACCTGCGTCGAACTGCAATTTCATAGATGGAGCTGGAAAAATGAGAGTTAAGCTTAATGACTGCTTTGGGCAACTTCTTCACTTTTTCTCTCCAAGGTTTGATACAACTCCCCTACAAAAGGTAATTACTGGGGGGGGAAAAAGAAAAAAAGAAAAGCCAATGGATACGAAAGTTCAATTACTTTTACTGAGCAAGTCAGGGCATCAGATTAATGGTCGGATAGTAAACACGACCCATTTACTTTCTCTCTGACTACTTACCACAATCTCAAGACTCTTAATCCAAATCATGCAGCTCATAAACTTTGCCTAACCTACACCCTCCCCTCCGTCACCCCACATTGTAATGTCAGTCAGTGACAGGTAAGTATGGTTAAAAAAAAAAAAAAAAATGAGACACTCCTTAATCAAAGGAAACAATTGCAATTGTTCAAGTACAGCACCTCAGCCGGTGCACAATAAAATAGACGGAATGACTAAGAACACGGAGTTAAAAGCACTTACTTACTACCGAGGGCTAAGGAACAATGGCTAGCATGTAATATCCAATTCCCTTCAGATCCATCATAACCAAGTACCAGGTAGAATAATACTTATTCGTTCCAACCCAGACTAGTGTTACAAGAAAAAAATAATTATAATAGTATTAAAAAAAATGGATTCTGTAACAGTCAGAACATTTGTTCTTATTCTGCCACCACAGAGAAGGTTGTCAAAAACTTGTAGTTCTCAAACGATTGTAATAAGTGAAAGTCATGCCGATTTTTACAGAAATTCATCAAAGTGTTAAAATAGCCATTTAGTTACACCTTAAGAACATAGGCTGACTTCGGGCACCCAAACATAAGATGTTCAGATTGTGGGAATAAATGCAGGTCGCAGCTTGCCTATGTGTGAGGTCTGTTGATCAACAAACGTAAAATACATACTACAGGACCAGTATATCGGTAACTCGGCGGATGTGGGTCCCTTCAGTGTAGAAGCTTATTCACGAATTAGTAGGGAACAACCTCTACCCAATACAAAGCTAAATTATTACTCAAGGCAGACACTGCAGAAACAAGACTTCATATCATAAAAAATATTATAATTATATATATATATATATATATATATATATATATATATATATATATATACACACACACACACACACACACACACACACATATACATACATACGGCAGTTTATATCCTATATTGCATCTTCGTAGCTAAAGGGAGAGAGGTATATCAAACCTTGGCGAGGGATAAAGAGGAGAGAGATAAAGTACTAACCAATCATCTGCTGACATTTTTCAAATAGCTTGTACAAGGGCAGTTAGAAGCCCATAATTTGGTACTCTCTCTCTCCAAGGTTTGATGCACTCCCCCCCCCCTAAGCGAGATGAATTAAAAGCACTGATAGAGATTTGCTTCTTGACTTTCCAAAAGGGTATTCACCACTAGTATCTACTAATTTTCATTTATTTGACAATGGCTGCCAGAACTTGAAAAAGTCCAATGCAATTTTGAATGAATTAACATGAAAAGTAGAAAAGTTACCCTACAGAAAGGATGAACTATTGCAAGAGGGTGTATGCGTGGGTGTATGAGCCTACCTATACAATGCAGAATTCATGGAAGCTGGAAGAATTTAAGCTTATTACTCAAATAAAAAAAATAAAAAGTTACAAAAAAATTAGTCTATAAATTACCTATATCACAGAAAAACCTCACCTAGTCAATAAGCTTCTTATGAAGACAATAATGAAACATACTAAAATAAACCACTATAATATGACAATTAGAAGTAGATCAATGTCATATGTCACCTGAAAGGCTCTCCGTGACTGCAGAGCCCTGTATCTGGGATTGCATAGTTTGCTGTACTGTAAAGCTCCCACAAGAAATATAAAATCTATAATTTAGGACAGCCATGCCTTTTGGTCTTGCAAGAGGAGGAGGAGGGGGGAGGTGAGTTCACTGTTGGTGGGTAAATAACAGGAAGGCATAACGTATACAAATGTACGTTGGTGTCAAATCCTGTGAGCAATTCGCCATGCAGCAATCGGTTTAGTGTCACCCTTTATGACAGTACCAAGTAAGGTTTCATATTGAGAGTATTGCAGAAGAACTCTAGCAGGGTAAAATTGGGGTGCAGAGAAGCTTTACACTGAGCACATACAAGCTCTCAATTCATGTTGTGTCGTCTGCTAACCTCAAGCCTCCAGCCTCCTTTACGTATTTGAAAATGCTCATTTTACGGGCTTCCTCTTCTCTCATTTACACTCAGCAAACATCTGTTTTTAAACTGGTCAAATGGCTGGAGTTCTACTACGCCTGCCGTTTATTCACACCAATGTTAAAAGAAGAGATGTCTGAGCGAGCACTTGTAAATGCAAGTTCGTTTCTAGAGAACGCCAAAGCATTATGTTTGGGTGGTGTGGCACTGACAACTTCTAGAATTAGATGTGCACAGAAACTTGTAAAAAAAAACAAAACAAAAAAAAACACACAATATTCCAATAAGAGATGATACAATTACATATACTGTATAACAGGCAGGGCTGCTGCCCACCTGTTAAATGACTACACTGCCCCTAGTGGTTGTAAGAAAAAACACAGGTTGTCCCCACCATTATTCGTGTGAAAGAAAAACAGGTCAGGAAAGGGGATGAAATAATCATCTTGCAATTATGTGTTCACATCTTATCAGACACTCTCTGGAACTGTGAGTAGAGTGCAACACAAAACACATACTCTTGTAACAGGTATTTATCGCTCACGGATACTAGTACAATAGACAGCTCGCACAGACTACAATCTCAACCAAAAATGTGGTTTATGATTTTTATGCCACAGACGCATGCTTGGGGTTCTTTGGGATTTTTTTTTGTACTCATCCATTGCTTTAAGATTTAATTTTTAAACGTCTTACAGATACACGCAAAAAAGACAACGGCGCTTATTTGGGTGACCTAAGCTACAGTATGAAGCTACAATTCCTGCAATGTGAAAAAAACACAAACAAAATAAAAAAATAAAAAAGTTTGGACTATTCAAGTCTTACCGTTGAAATTCCGTAACACAGGTGCCTGAAAAGCAGCGTCATTTTGAGGTGTAACACACCTGAGGTGCTTTTCACTTAATTACAACTTGTAAACCTCTCCAAGCAAAGGTGGAAGACACTAATCCAATAGAGAAATGGTTCCCAAACTCATTCCTCAAAGCACCTAACAGTCCAGGTTTTAAGGCTATACACGATTAAGCACAGGTGACTTAAGTAGTACCTCCATCAGTTTGACTGTACCATATAAGCTTAAAGAATGGATATCCGTAAAACCTGGACTGCTAGAGTACCTTATGAATCACTGCATTGGATATGACATTAACAAATGTATGTACAATGAATTTAGGGTTAGTAAAACGGAGAAGGAAATATGCAGTTAGTGCCGAGTATCATACAAATGATAAATGCAGTATTCCAATACAAGTGCTCAGTTACAATATCCAAGGCAGCACAATAATGAAAATAAAATCACTTTCTTTACACGAGGTGCACAGAAACAAAAATGTAAATATATACAGCTTTCTCCTATGCATCCACAGCCGTTACATGGCAACATAGGAAGCCCGTCTTCCATTCTACCAGTACGGCAGTAGTGTTCACACTATTCAATCACATACATAATCACGCTTCATTGTATCAGATTCTCCATACTGTGCTAGCATCATGCACAGAAACACCCGCAGTTCATGCAATAGTGTATGAGGGAGAGACAGAGAGAAAATCATACAGCTACAGAGTAGGGAGAATGTTATACATCACTGGCTATCAATATGGTTGGCTACAGAGATTATACATACATACTGTACATACTCCAGGTACTTATAGGCTTGACGCAACATCCAACAAATTTTCATTTTTGCAACCAAAACTGCAACGATTTAGAAGGATTACATAATCTGAGCAGAACATAGGGCTCTTGCTTATTTAAACCAAAAGCTAGTATGTAATTATACATAGCCTACTGAATTACCGCTCAGCTGAATGTTCTGACGGCAGTGCTGGGCAGGGATGGAGAGGGGTGGGGAGAGGGCACCGTACAAGGCAGAGGTAACAGTTTGGGGAAATGGGGTTTGATACCTCCTATGCACTGAGATGGAGGCTGTGTGTCGTCGATACAACAAGTGTTCAGTGGCTCTCTGCTACATCACTGAGGCTGGCCGAAAGTCTCTCCCACACACACTAGCTCTCCCGCAGTCTCTGATCTTTCTTCCGATTTTAAAACACGTATTTTAATTCAAGGAGCAAGACTGTTAGCTGTATTTTCACCATCTCATTTTATTTAGAATTTATTTGTTGATGTTTAGAGGGGGCGGGGGTCTTATGTGGGTGCCCCTTTAATCAACATTAAATCTATAGCATACATGTTTTTTTTTTTAATCTATAAGTCATGCTGGAAAGCTGCAAGATCTATTTAACTTTTGTAAATGAATAGCTAGAAAGACAGAAAAAAAAAAAAAGAAAGGGAAGGAAGCATCTTTACTCTGAATAATCCTCTTTGCTTTATGCTACTGGCAGACATAGAACAGAAAACGGGCATGCCACTATTAGGCAGCCGCACTAACACAGCCTGACGCTGACTGCCGCTGAGCACAAGTGGAATGGTGTAGTCGCTAGATAATTGCTAGGCAAACTGATAATCATTATTTGGTATAAATCTAAGATTTTAGCCGAGGCACAAATTCCCCACCGTGCATGTATTCAAGTACCCTTTACATCGGCTGAGTTCGTTCCCAAGCATCGGAAATGAAGATGAAATAGGCAACAGCAAAAACAAATAACACGGAACCTTTAAAATATGGATCATAATAGGTTTGGGAACATTAAGTGTTAAATATATGCAGGAAGAGCTACTGTGATCAATACCTGCTGTGCTACGATCTCACTCCTGCATTGCATGCTCCGTACACGTATGCTAGCCAAAAAGAAAAGGAAACGGGATTAATAGAACAAGCCGGGAACATTTCTCTCCTTTGGCTTGGCTGAAAAACACAGCACGGGGAGGCTGGGCGCGAGCATCTTATTTCAGAGAAGAGAAGGAGATGCAGCGATACCCAGCCAGTTCTAAAGAGTCTGCAGCTGAGCCAGACAAACGGAGAGAAACTGTGACACAGACACAGAGAGAGGATGTGCGATTCCGTGCACTGACACAAAAAGCAAATGTGCGACCCCAGCCACAGACCAGCACGACAAACCACCCTGCGTTTTATCCCAGACATCATCACCGACATAGAGGATGAAGATATGGAATAAGTTACTTTGATATAAACCACTTCTTGGCAAATGCAGAATTATGACTGCAATCAATCTGCCCATGGCCGTAGAAGGCACGAAGCAATAGAAATTAGCCAAATCATTGACCATTGCAATAATAAACCCCAAGAAATAATATTTGTAATCTCATGAAATGCAGTCTTATTTTAAGTGAACAGGAAAGGGTTACAGTCTAACCTAAACTTCATCAAAAATCTCCCCTTGTGGCTTAGGTCTAGAGGTTTATTCCAGTCACACAAAATGTGTCATGAAATGGGGTAACAATCAGCAAGGCAGCAGTTACAATATATTGCACCTACCATTAATACCGGAGGTTAAAGAGAAGATCCTCTGCAAGCCACACACAAAATAAACCCTACGCATAAAACAGGAGCCAGTCACCCAACATACTAATATAGAGGTTTCAATAGGTTTCTCCAACGCTCTAAATAACGAGCCAGAACAGGAAAACATAATTCCAAACTGGAGCAGAAAAATATAAATAAAAACACAAAACACTTCCAGCAGTTACAAATGACTAAGCTACCAATGCATACGTACACACCATGCACAAATTAGTTGCAATGAGATAATTGAGTATTCCTGCAGTAATCCCGGCATGTCTAATTGATTGGGTTATGTTTTTATCTTCGTTATCCAATGCAAAGTGTCTTGATAAGGCAACACTTGCACGGTGCATATGGAATGGGCATAAATCGCAGGAAAAGCGCACTCCGAGATAAATCAGCCACAGCTGCAACAGACACTTATTAAGGGAGGGGATTTGGGCAGCGCCACCGTTTCTCGCCCATATGTTTGCGTGCCCCCCCCCCCCCCCCCAATTCACTGCTCCATCTGTGTTGTGCCCACATATCCATTACCTTTATAATAATGGCACAGATCTGGTGCATACTCTTAAGTGCCAAGTCATAGGAAATGTTTATGACAGCCAGGCTGGCTTATTTTAATGACAGTCGCTGATTAAATAAGACTTTTAGCCAACTTGCCAGTGGGTAATGTAAAGACTGTTAAATACAGAAAGACATAAAACATCTGATATTACGCAGCAGCTTGTCCAATGAAGACACAAATTAAAGGAATAAGGGGGGGGGAGAGAGAGAGAGAAAGTTGCATTGCAATCAGTAAGGGCGGATGGGCTCTTCAGTGATGTACTGGTAGTGGAATGGTATTAATACATCCAGAGATGGAAGCAGTGCAGTCTGTCTGCCCATTGCAAATAAGCTCTTGCAAGAAAGCCCCCCCACTACTCCATCCCACTCCCACCCAGGCAAGACCAGCTGTGTCAGAGCTCATAGGACACCTGCAGGCATCTCCACAAAGTCTCTTGCAGGGATGGTGCAGTCGTGCTCCCCGCCACCGGGAGTACAAAGCCTCGGGAGGCACGGAGTTCTTTTTCACAGCTCTGGTACGCAGGCATCCAATCTTCCTGTGTTATAATTCCACGAACCACAAGTGTCCATCACCATGCAGCCTGCGTACTCAGTGCAATGGATAGCCACCTACCAGCAGCACTCTACACAGGTGCATACAGCTCAATTACAACCTCCGACTCCCATGCCACCGGGATGCATTGCTTAGCAGCATCTGTGTATACAGAGCTATATACTCAGCTATTCCTATATATATCTACACATCATCTCTCCCTACAGTGTCTATGTACACATATTATACTTGCACTACAGTGGTCATCTACCCAGTGTAGGGTCTGAATCTCTGCAGAATCCTGCACTCGTTTCTGTCTGATCTGCCACAGCAGGCACCACTTCACACTGAATAACATATATTATATATATATATATATATATATATATATATATATATATATATATATATATATATATATATATATATACACACATACACATGCTCCACATCACTGGGGTGCAGCTCCTCCAACGCAGGGAAGCATCTCACTTAATGTTACATGTAATGGATGTTCTCCAGCCACTACCCCTACAGATAGCCAGCAGTGGGTCTGGCACTGTGCAAAGCAGAGTGGAAGTAACATGGGTTTCCCGTTGCCGATACCCCCAATCAAACATATCACTGGACATCACTACCCCTGAATAATAATAATAATAATAATAATCATCATCACCACAGGGGAGAGGGGAGGGGGGGCTGCTTCCAATATCAACCCTTTCACAAGTCTACAGGCAGATCTCGACTGCCATCTGTGCCCCCAACCCCAGTGCCCACCACAGAGGTGCCAGGGAGAGGGGCAGTGTGGGGATATTTGCAGCAGCTGGAGGAGCATCTCCCCATTCCTACTCTTGTCTTACAGGGCTCCCTCATCCCTAGTCCTGCTTGGCTGTACTGAGTGTATATATATATATATATATATATATATATATATATATATATATATATATATATATATATATATATATATATATATATATATACACACACACATACATCTTTTCTGAACCTACACCCCCACACCTCTCTGGGTTGCATTCTCTCCCACCCCAGCTGGTATCCCTCGGGGCTGACGCCCAGGCACAGCATGGGGTGCTCCCAGGGATGGCACTCATACCACCCAGCACCCCGCCTACCCATCCCCTCCACTTCTGCGGAGCGCCCCAGCACCTCCCCAGGAGCAAACATCTGGGGGCTCCCGACACATTCTCCAACTAAGTGCCGGTGAGAGTGGCACTGTAGCAGCAGCAGGCACAGAGCACTGCCCGGGCTCCTTACCTGGCTCCCCAGCTCTCCTCCAGCCGCCGCTCCTCATCTCCGCTGCTCCGCTCCGGTCCCCGCTGTCACATCCACCCGGGGAGACCAGCGATAGAAATCACAGCAGCAGCAGCAGCCCAGCCAGCGCCAGCGATAAGCGGGCAGGAGAAGTTCTGCCTGCCGCCCCCTCCCGGCTGGCTGCGATTGATGAGTAGTTCCGCAATGGGAGCAGCCAGCGGCAGCAGTAGCAGCAGAGCCCCGGCCGCCGTCCCGGTGTGCAGCAGCAGCCGCCGTGTACTATGTGTATGAGCAGCAGCTCTAGTCTCCCTCTCCTCCAGCGCCTGTATACCGGGGGAGGAGCTCCTGATCCTTATCACATCCAGCAGCAGCACTCAGCAGCAGCATCTATAATATCCCCTCTCTGTGTCTCCCAGTGCAGTGCTGCTGTGTGTGTGTGTGTGCTGCTTGTTGCATGCCTCAACTCTCTGCAAATGTGAGTGTCAGCTCCCCTCTCCCTCTCTCTGTGGCTTAGCAAACAGGGGAAGGGGGAGCCAGCAGCCCCTCCCCCCTACAGGACTTGTTTCATCCATGCTGAGGGGTGGGGGGGTATAGAGAAGACAGACAGGAAAAAAAGGAAGAAATATAATTTCATTGCAATATTTAAGAGTGTTACCATCACTGGCTGACTCTGCAGCACTCTCATGTTGGGGGTGGGAAACACTCTCACACCAAATGGACGTGGATCATTTGCAACTACGGCGCTCTTATCAGTTCAAGATATTATGAGATTGCGTCAGTGACGTTGGCGAACATTGTGCGACACGACAAAACACACACACTTATATATATATATACATACAGGACCACACAGAGGATTGTATATATATACATATATATATATATATATGGAGAAAGATTGGCTGCACTCTCAGGACTTGATAAGCGTAGAAATTATGAAGGCAATTGCAGCCTATCGGTCATCAACGTTTCAGTTTTATTATAAAAACTTTCGTCTACATATATATATATATATATATGGTCCACAGTA
Organism: Pseudophryne corroboree; assembly: GCF_028390025.1. NCBI lineage: Eukaryota > Metazoa > Chordata > Amphibia > Anura > Myobatrachidae > Pseudophryne > Pseudophryne corroboree. Next base: position 756,964,766 of record NC_086449.1, read on the forward strand.
GCAGAAGTTTGGACGGCGGCACTTAGGGGTACATTTACTAAGCAGTGATAAGAACGGAGAAGTGAGCCAGTGGAGAAATTTCCCCATCAACCAATCAGTAGCTCTGTATCATTTAATAGTATGCAAATGATAGATGTTACTTCAGTGCTGATTGGTTGCCATGGGCAACTTCTCCACTGGCTCACTTCTCTGCTCTTATCACTGCTTAGTAAATGTACCCCTTAGGGAGTGAATGATAATGGATTTATACTGATGTATATACTGTGTAGGCTTTAATTCATGGCTCCTTTCAACTATATGTAAAGCCGCCGGCACACACATATATATATATATATATTATTATTTTTTTAAATAGATAGATAGATAGATAGATCATGTATGGCCCGGCACTCCTCCTCTGAATATAGCGCCCCGGTGCCCTCAGCAACACTTGTAGGTAGTCGGGAAAAAAGACTGCGGCACTCAGGGTCTTGTATTGGTGTAAAGATGTATTAGAAATACATGACAGAGAACAAAATTATTTTTTAAATATATATTATTTTATATATATTAGGCCCCATGTACATTCATACCGCTTTTGCACCAACTATAGCGGGTCGCAGCTGGGAGCCCTGACACGGGAGCTACCCGGCTGCGACCCACGTCAGCCCCCATTTAGACCGGAGTCACCACACCGGCATATTGCCGGGTTGGTGACGTTGCTAGTGATGCGGCGGGGGCGGCGCTTGGAGATCAGATGAGATCAGATGATCTCCAAGTGCCGCCTGCACATAGAGTGTAAACGGGAAGCCGGGTCGCATCGACCCGGCTACCGTTTACACTGCACAGTTTGGCGGGTTGAACACGTGTTCAACCCCGCAAACTTCCTGAGCTGGAATACCGGCTCACTCGATCCAGACTATTCCAACTCGACCCTTTTACACCAGCCAGTAACACAGGTTATGCACGTTCATGTGCAATAACCCGTGTTACTAGCTGGTGGTGTAAAAGTGGTATCAGTTTGAGCATTTATCACATGCGCTTAATGCCTTAGGGGTCTATTCATGAATAAGTGAAAGAGTGGAGAAATGAGCCTGTGGAGAAGTTGCTAATGGCAACCAATCAGCTGCTCCGTACAATTGTATAGTATGCAAATTATAAATGTTACTTCAATGCTGATTGGTTACCATGGGCAATTTTTCCACTGGCTCACTTCTCCACACTTTTCACTGCTTCATGAATAGACCCCTTAAAATGCTTGGTGACTGCGCTATGAGGCCCACGGCCAGCAAACAACGTAAGCATATGATCCTGCACTGTCTGACAAGTTCGCTCGGCTACGATTCCGGCGATCAGAAGAGTTAACACTAGGTAAAACGCAGCGGAATTCTGCGATAACCTTCGTTAAGTACATAGATGGCTGTGATGCAAGGAAAGCTGTAAGAACGACGCTCTGTTATTACAGGACGGAGCGCAGGTTTTGTCGAGGCTTTTAACGAAGGCTGTTTTTATCCGACGACTGCGTGGATGAGTCCTGAGGTGTAAGGTGGTCTTTTCAGAGTTGTCCTAAGCAGACACTGGGGCCAAATGGCACAGCCCATTTGCTGATAGCATATAAGTGCCAAGGTGTCTGTACAGTCTTTGTTGACTTGTGTTGATAAGAATAACAAGGCTCTGTATCCTCCCCCACTACCAAACAAGGCCCTGCTATGCATCCAGTGTCTGCTGCCAGCACAACACACTTCTGTCAGAGATGGTTAAAAGTTTGTTATGTGTTGCTGATAATTTGGGTGTGGCAATCACAAAACACTACACCGTTTGTACTAGAAACAGATTCCCCACAACTGCACCGCAGCCAGCACTGGTATTGTTGCAATAATACACAGAGCACGTTTTTGTCTAGTACTTGGAAAATGAGACCATAAACAGAAACAAAACACACAATTCCATTTTCTTTTCTGTGTCCCATCCCACGGTCCCACCCTCCTTACCACAACCCCCCCAATTGATGCTAGTGTGGGAGAGTCATTGCCACTGCTCAAAATGATTCCTAGTGGCAAGCTGAGTGGAGCTAGTTGGATTCCAGCTGTATCCTATATGTGGATGGGATAAAACGCATACTAGAGGAATACAGCAGGAGGCAAAGCAGTACTGCGAGTCCCTTTATGACTATATTCCAGCTCTTCACAAGAGATTAATGTAGCACTGGCAGGTCAGCCATCTGAAACCGAACAGTGGACACACGTGGACTATGCAGGCTCTACGGCTATATTGCAATTATAACGCATGCCTGCAAAATAAAACCAGCACGCCTGTTTATGTCATATGTTCACACAATTGAAAGTATGGTTCCTGCCAGAACAGATTATACATACCTCCCAACATGACCCTCTCCAGGAGGGACACAATGCTCTGCTCCTGGACTTCCCTCTTAAAGTATGATTGCCGGCACCTGTGTTGAACAGGGTAATGGATAAGAAAGGTGTTTCAACACAGGTGCTGGCAATCATATATTAAGAGGGAAGTCCAGGAGCAGAGTATTCTGTCCCTCCTGGAGGGGGTCATGTTGGGAGGTATGGATTATACTGTACATTGGGGGTCATTCCGAGTAGTTCGCTCGCTAGCAGTTTTTAGCAGCCGTGCAAACGCTATGCCGCCTCCCACTAGGAGTGTATTTTAGCTTAGCAGAAGTGCGAACGAAAGGATCGCAGAGCGCTACAAAATAATTTTGTGCAGTTTCTGAGTAGCTTCAGACCTACTCCGATCACTTCAGACTGTTCAGTTCCTGTTTTGACGTCACAAACATGCCCTGCGTTCGGCCAGCCACGCCTGCGTTTTCCCTGGCTCGCCTGCTTTTTTCAGCACACTCCCTGAAAACGGTCAGTTCACACCCAGAAACGCCCACTTCATATCAATCTCTCTGCGGCCAACAGTGCGACTGAAAAGCTTCGCTAGACCCTGTGTGAAACTACATCGTTCGTTGTAGTAGTACGTCGCGCGTGCGCATTGCGCCGCATACGCATGCGCAGAAGTGCCTTTTTTTGCCTCATGTGCAGCGAAGGAATGCTGCTAGCGATCAACTCGGAATGACCACCATTGTCACTCATAGTACTTATTACATAGGGCCTATAACAATCTCCCTCACTCCCTGAATTGTCCAGCAATCTCCCTGATTGCACCTTACCCCCTTTATATAGCTGTTACATTCTTGGGGGGGGGGGGGGGGGGGAAAGAAATCACAGATACATACATTCAGATGGGCTCATCAGTGCCATTTCCCTGCATTGTTTATAAGACACAATGATGCCTATGGCTACATGCATTTTAAATAAGGTTTCTCGTGGCCACTTACAGCATATGGAAGCTCTTGTAAAACATAATACACAAATAAATCCCGAAAAATATCAGTGTCTTTTCTTCAACAAGTAGATCTTACTAACTTTGGGGCTCATTTACATTTGGATGTAAGTTATTTATATGACACGCCTCTCAGATGTAGCAGTACACGTGCACACTGATAGATGTTACTTTCACAATCTCCCTGAAATGCTTTTTCAAAAGTAGGCAAGTATGTAGTACTATGGTTAATAATCAAATTAGCATGGTATTTATGGTTATTTGCTAGTTTTCTGAGGTAACTTTGAGCAGTTTTTTTGGAAATGATTGCAACTGTAAAGAATGAAGACTATAGGGATCACATTCTGCATGCACATATTTAACAACTGACGTTAGTATGCAGTATTTTGGTTACATACATGTATTGGCAATTTGGAATGATCTGGTCATTCAGCAGCCAAGAAAAACAATAAGATCATATACAGTAGGGGTGTATGGGTGCCATTGGCCAATAACAGCTTTCAAACTTTAACACAGACAGGAATGATAGATGTATTTTTAGAAATCATGCCTGAAGGGCCTATGGTCTGTTGGGCCGTGCCGGTCACTCAGAGAGCCGGGAAGGACTCTCCCCCCCCCCCCCCCCCACCCACTCGAAATGCCTGTTCCAAAAGAAAGATGGGGGATTGCCCCGAGTCCATGACCCCCTGACTTGTGGCACGCCCTGTGAGCAGAGTCAACGCCTCCTTTAACGTGCGCGGTGCACATGCACATAAACTGATGACACATAATATAGGAGAGATAAGAGTTCCAGGCTAAGTCTTTGCAAGTTCCTCAGAACCATGAATTTTTCATTTTACACAGAGCACCAGACAAGGCAGCCATGTTGGGCTCACTACTTTGCTTACAATGTGCGAATAAGCGATACGTGGAACTAAGACATACAAAGATAAAATAGATAGTGAGCTAACAGAATACTGCATAATATCATTTAATGGGTTGCTCACCCTGCCCTTGAAAGTACCAGGCGAGGCAGCACCTACGGCGCAGTACCTAGCTTACAGTGGGGAATTACAGAGAAAAGGAAAACAGTTGGAGACAAATGACGTGGCAGCGAGGAGAATAACCTCAAAGGTGACATTGAAAAAAATTGGTAAAGAAAATATTAACAACACATAATGAAGATATGCAAATTGTGACACAACAGGTAACAAGTCTGGATAGTGCAGAGTGGGGGATGGAAGTGTAAATATGCAAAACCTGGGTCCAGAGAAGGAACAGGCCCAAAGTTTCTGAAGGCAGCTTTTGGGTCCAGTCCGGCAGGCAGAGGTGAGGAGAGGCCACAGGGCCGCAGCACCGGCAGGTAGGTTTTTTAGGTGAGAGTACAAGAGTTGATGTGAGGCACCTCCTGTAGTGTATGAGGCGATCCCCAAGCTGGTGAACACTGTCTATTCCTTTACATATTCATGTGAACACAGATAGGGTACGGCTCAACAGATATCCTTTATTTGAAGAGAAATCGAAACTCTCTGACAGCCCCAAAATGCTTGTCCAATGAGATCAAATGCTTTTTTCTAAACTTAGAATTATATTATTATTATTATTATTATTATTATTTTATATGAGGCTTGAGGAGAAAGATACTTGTGTTTTTTTTAAAAAGAGCAAAAACCTGTATGTGGGGATGGACATTGTAAGCCAATGTAAATCAACCATTGATGTTCCCAATCCGATGGATGCTGCCTTGTATTCATGGGAGGGCTGATACTAGCATTTGCATAAATTTGCAGATGTAACTAAAGTGATCACATCAGTTATTCAATTTGCCTCTTGAATATATTGTCAAGTCCTGGTGCCGCCGCCCATGCACAAGGCCGAGGGGTCAGCAGGGAACCTGTGTCAGTTTTGTGGGCTGCTTGGAGTAGGGACGGCTACATACCCTCCAACATTTTACACATAAAAACCGGGTCACGGGTAAAGGGGCGTGGCCATGCCACTTTTCCTATACTTTCAATGGAAGTTTGGAGAGCCAAAAATCGCTACAGACCATAAAAAAAGGTACTGTACCTGCCAAAAAGGTACAGTTGGAGAGTATGCGGCTATCATCAAGCAATGGGCCTAATTCAGACCTGATTAACGCAGGCTGATTGACAGGAAGAGGACTTTTGGGGGTGGTAACTGGTCGTTTTCTGAGCGTGTCAGAAAAACGCAGGCGTTACCAAGTGTTTTCAGGGATGGTGTGTGACGTCAGCTTCGTCCCGATCAGCCTGTTTGTATCACACTGTAGGAGTAAGTCCTGGGCTACGCATAGACTGCACAGACTGGAAGAATCATTCGATGGTGAGTGAGTTGCGAACGGATTTTCAGTTGACCGCTGTTTGCAAAACTTTTCGCACAGTGTACGCAGCCTTGCATGGGGCGGTTTTTCACTGTAGCTGGGCAGTGACTATCCGATCGCAAACCTCTACAAATTCACAGAGGAGCGATCAAGTCTGAATTAGGCCCAATGTTTCCAAATAATCGATGGTCTTTACCCAATGTTGAATACTTTCACCATCGATAGGGGAGAACCGGATGTTTCCCGCCATTGTTGGTATGGAATCGCCCGATGTTTTAGTATTTTTTCCTACAAGATGTTGGGAAACTGAGCATAGCTCCGCCCCTGACACCTGCAAAGTCCCGACCCAGGCTATGATTGGCCTGCAGCCCAAATCAAGGATGACCATCGGTGGGTTAAACCATCAATGGTTTTTGCCCTGGTTTTATACCATCGAGGTTAACCATCAATATTACCATTGATGGTGGACCATTGCATAGGGCAGCTGCCCAGGGTGCTGAAGTGTCCTGGAATAGCACTGGTCTATCACAGAACGAATCAGGACATAGCTTGCACAAATATTACCCATGCAGATCCACACCATTTGTCTTCTGGGAAGACTGACAGCTGAGCTGTTTTTCTCTTTTCGTCCTTCTAGCAGCATTCATTAAAAATGAGTGAACGGATGCAAAAATAAACAATTTGGTATTTCCAAATTTAGATTGTTTCCTTCTCACTCGCCATCAAAATCGTTCATGAGCTACAGAGTGAGAATCATATGTTTGTTTTTAAAGGAGAAAGCAGATATTTCAGTACAATACTTGACGCACAGACCAGCAAAGCCACGGATGACAGTGTGTGTGTGTGTGTGTGTGTGTGTGTGTGTGTGTGTGTGTGTGTGTGTGTGTGTGTGACAGAACCAGCAACCAGATATTTGCACAAAAGGGTTCTGTGGAAATTTCCCCTGCTTGGCTCGGAGGACCAGCGTTTACAGGCACCCCACATCTCCCCAGCACAATCCGCTGTATACAGCATACTGGTGAGATCTCTCTGGGAAATCACTGTGGGATCTGAAATATAAAACCAGGATTGAATGAGCCTGACCCTGCTAATCTGTAGTTTTTGTACATTCCTGGAGGGGAGAATAAAAGCTGTTCAGCACAAACCGGCTCCTAGTCTTATCTCAGCCCAGATGCAATAAAAAAACAGCAAACACGCTATTTGAGTATTTCAATGACTTGAATTAATATCTCATACTGTCGTTCAATATTCTGTAACAACATTTCTACATTGATGCAGAATGGTAAAGGATTCTTAATAGCTGTGGGCTGTGATCTCCTAATGGCTCTGTAGCGAGCAGATATTGTGCATTACCCATGCTCTGCCAGATGAGACTGATGTGTGGTGTGGATTCAATTCAATTTGGTGCTGAGAGCGTTAATTATCTCCTGGGTGCAGGAGGGGGGAAAGGCTCCAGTAAATTGCCCGCCAATGATGGTCTTGCAGCCAGCTGCATGTGAGAGGTAACTACAGAGGAGGATAAAATAACACTTAGACGGCCAAATGGATGCAAAGCTCTGCAGCAGTCAGGTTCTCAGGCGAGTGATACCAAACTCTGAGGTGGAGTGGGCAGTAAAGCAGACGTTTGTCACTTGTCTATAATGCAATTTTTGTTCATCATTTATCTCTGCAAATGAATTATGAAGAAAATCATACATAGATGTTGTCATTAGATCTCTTTGTACCAAATACACATAAAGCACTGGGCTGTTTAAAGGGGATGCAGTTAAAATGCAGCTTGACGCGATCACGCTGGTCAAAATACTAACGCTGGAATCCCTTCCAACGGCATAAGACTGACGTCTAAATCCCAACGGAGGTCGGGATCCCGATACTGATGTTCGGAATCCCGATCGTTGTTATAGTGTGACACGCTTACGTCCTGTCGCTTGGGGGGTGGACGGGGTGGTTAGGTTTAGGCATTAGATGGGGGGTTAGGGTCAAGGACGAGAAGGTTATGGTTAGGTACTTGGGAGGGGGGTTAGGGTTACGTTCTTTCAAGGGGAGGGCTAGGTTTAGGCACAACCGGGGAGAGTTAGGGTTAGGCACCACCAGGGAGGGTAGAGTTAGGGACTCACAATTAAGGGTTAGGGGGCAGGGGAGGCTTAGGGTACTTTCTGGGGGGCTGTCGGGACTCTAATGGTCAGAATGTCGCTGTCGGTATTCTGACTGCCGGCATCCCGTCCATCAGGTTATCATACGGAATCTGTTTAAAGTGCACCGTCTGCCTACACACAATTGAGGCAGCCATTTTGTATCATGAACCACTGCTCAGGAGAAGGCAGCCTATCCTTTCACTAGCAAAGTCTACTTATCAGTTGCCATCTAAGTTGCTGTGGTATTTAGGGGTCTATTTACTAAGCCTTGGATGGAGATAAAGTGGATGAAGGTAAAGTACCAGCCAATCAGCTCATAACTGTCATTTTTCACACCCAGCCTGTAACATGGCAGTTAGGAGCTGATTGGCTGGTAGTTTATCTCCGTCCACTTTATCTCCATCCAAGGCTTAGTACATAGACCCCTTTATATCCGATAGGAAGTCTGACCGCAACAATACACCACAATTTATCAAATTTTCACCACATATGCACACCAACAATGACAGCACAATCTGGTGCCCATTGCGAAGCCATGAAATTGCCTTTGCCGGAGAGGAGGTCGTACATGCGCTGTAGCACAATTCAGAGCCTGGCGGTGAGACGGCTATAGAGACTGCATAAAGAGGCAAACAAGAGATCGTAGGACAAATCAGTGAATTCTCTGCAGTTTTCCTCTTGTTGAATAGAGAGACATGGTGATAACACTTTTCTCCAGCAAAATGCCACAGAATGGGGTTATCACTCCTTGATAAACAAGCCCCTTAGTGACTAGTATTTCAGTTTGCTAAATGGCAAGAATAAATATGGAAAATTAAAATTGGTGCATGATGTTCCATTATTACATATTAGTGACCATGTACACTGAGTACAGTACCAATATCATATATACATGGATGAAAGTACAACTTGTTAAATCTGGACCCGTGTCATTCGTAATTCGTATGCATGGCCTGCAGTTATTTTCAGTGCACAGATCGCATTTTTACACCTGCTTGTGCAGATGTGCGCCTAGGTAAGTAATGTAATTACCAACTGCAGCACTATTTAAGAACTGAACTCATGTTCCCATAGACCACAGGTTCTCAATCTCGGTCCTCAGGACCCCACACAGTGCATGTTTTGCAGGTCTCCTCACAGAATCACAAGTGAAATAATTAGCTCCACCTGTGGACCTTTTAAAATGTGTCTGTGAGTAATTAATACACCTGTGTACTTGCTGGGTTACCTGCAAAATATGCACTGTGTGGGGTCCTGAGGACCGAGTTTGAGAACCTGTGGTCTATGGGAACATGAGTTCAGTTCTTAAATAGTGCTGAGGACCGAGTTTGAGAACCCCTGCCATAGACTATAAGGTGCCTCTCCAGAAGCTAGCAAAAGAAAAAGACCCATGCTACAAGATCAGACAAGAAGCTGGACATTTCTGCATTGTCCTGGCCAGTCGTAAATCATCTATGTAAGCTAGTCTAGGAACATTTGATAAAATTAAATCATTCTAAAACAATCCACTGTTAATGTGCCTAACAGAATTTTGCTTTGTAAAGACATAAACTTAATAACATCAGAAGCAACACTTATCGGATCCGCTCAGGATACCGACGACGGGATACCGACACTATTCAGAATTGGCATCTCCAATAGGGTCTCCAACACAAGCAGACACCGCCGCGTCGGGTCGGTGGTTTATTCGGTTAGGTTTAGGCTGCAGGGGGAGGGTTAGGGTTAGGCTGCACCCCCGGGGGGTTAGGTTCAGGCTGCGGGGAGGGGGGGTTAGGATTAAGCTGCGGGAAGAGGGGGGTTATGTTTAGGCACACCCCTGTGATGCATCAGCAATCGCTTTCCTTTATGCTGCAGACTCACTGTGCATGCACAGTCATTAGACAACGTGTGAGTATGTTTATGGAGGGCAATGAGACTTGGTTCTTCCCTCTTACAGAGTACATTTTCATCTGAATCCAGTGGGAAGTTGGGGGGGTGAAGGATGTTGGGTGGTCGGGGAGTGCCACGAGAGATGGGGGGGGGGGGGGAGTTGGTGCCAAGGTGGGAAGAGAGAAGTGACAAAGGGGAGTGGGGGGCTGAGGGGGAAGAGGTGATGAACATATGAAGTGGGAGGTGAGAAAGGCACAGGGCTGGTCTCACAAAAGGGGCCGACCCAGAGTAACTAGTCACACAATGTAGGTGTCAGAGCTAGGTGCAGGGGAGAGGAGGGAGGGCCCAGGAGGCAGGCGGAGAAGAGCTGTGGGGAGGTGGAGCAGCTTGAAAGGGGAGTATCTCCGTCCAGAGACTACAGACACACTGCCCATTGTAACCCTAGATGGCGCCCTGCAACCCAGTACATTGACTGGCACCTCTCAAATGGTTGAAGGGGGGTGGAAAGGCACCTTCTTGTCCCTCTGTTCCGACACCTACATGAGGGTGAGGGTCAGAGATTAACTGGGTGGGAGTACTGTATACTGGTCTTTGGGCCTAATTCAGAGTTGATCGCAGCAGCAAATTTGTTAGCAGTTGGGCAAAACCATGTGCACTGCAGGGGGGGCATATATAACATTTGCAGAGACAGTTAGATTTGGGTGGGTTATTTTGTTTCTGTGCAGGGTAAATACTGGCTGCTTTATTTTTACACTGCAATTTAGATTACAGTTTGAACACACCACACACAAATCTAACTCTCTCTGCACATGTTATATCTGCCACACCTGCAGTGCACATGGTTTTGCCCAACTGCTAACAAATTTGCTGCTACAATTAACTCTGAATTAGGCCCTTTAGCCGAGATGCAGTTACGTGCCCGGTGCACAGGATCCCGGTGGTCAGTATACCGATGCCGGGATCCCGAAGACTCACATAGAGTGGGAATAGAACCTGTGACAAGCAAAGAGGCTTTGTTGCACCCACCTCCCTGCCGGCATTCTGGCAGCCGTGATCCTGGCGTCGGTATGCTGACCGCCGGGATGCCGCGCACCAGCCACGTAACCCCAACCCCTTTATCCCATGTAAACAAATTTCTATGATCCTGTACGCCACGTGTATCCTAAATCCATATGTTAATCTGGTGGCAAGTCTCCTTTAGGCAGCAAGGGTAAGGTGTGATGGGTGAGTTAACAGACAAGTAGTGAAATTTGCAATAAGAACGGTCCATACATTTGATTCATTCCCTTAATCTCAGCACAGAGATGAACGACATCTTCATGTAAGGGAGGTTTCCATATGCACAGCTTCTGCTAATGCAGACTGTACCATACTGCATGAAATCAGGCAGCTTTTTCTAGCTCCTCTTACCAGTGCATCCCTATTCAGAGGCTAAGAAGGCCTTTCTCTCTGTAATCCTATAAAATATGTAGCATAAGGACGACTATATAATCCTGCTGTATATAAGATTTTCCCCAGCTAGACCCGTTTATGAAATTCATTCCTGTAGCCTTCACTAGACAGGATGAGATGCCATATATATCTGTATATCACAGTATACCTGCAGCATCTGGCTAATTAATCTGATTTCTCATCGAGGGGGCTGTTCATCAGCTGTCCCCATGATCCATAACACTGCTACAGAAGTAGTAGTGACACTTTCCCCTGCAGATCCGGCCGTCCTAGCATGTGTAACCTGAGTTCACGGATGGGCCTGGCTGCAGGGCACACGGGTGCGGATCGTTAGGTCAATAGTCATTAGGTCGACCACTATTGTTCGACAGTGACTAGGTCGACAAACGGAATAGGTCGACATAGATAAGGTTGACATGAGAAAAGGTCGACATTAGTTTTTTTGCTTTTTTTTGTGGGTGTCGTTTTCCCCGTAAAGTGACCGGGAACCCCAATTAGTGCACCGTGTCCCCTCCCATGGCTCGCATGCTTCAGGAAAGGCAGGTTACTATTCCCTGTCGTAGTCCACGTGGATCGTAAAGTATGAACATTTTTAAAAAATAAAGTGAAAAACTCATGTCGACCTAATGACCATATCGAACTAATGCATGTCGACCAATAGTGGTCGACCTAATGAGTGTTGACCTAAGTGTTGTCGACTTAAAGACCGGATACCGGGCACATAGGGGGTAATTCCAAGTTGATCGCAGCAGGAATTCTGTTGGCAACTGGGCAAAACCATGTGCACTGCAGGGGAGGCAGATATAACATGTGCAGAGAGAGTTAGATTTGGGTGTGGTGTGTTCAATCTGCAATCTAATTTGCAGTGTAAAAATAGAAGTAGAAGTATTTTATTTGCAGTAGAAATAAAATAACCCACCCAAATCTAACTCTCTCTGCAAATGTTATATCTGCCCCCCCGCAGTGCACATGGTTTTGCCCAACTGCTAAAAAATGTCCTGCTGCGATCAACTTGGAATTACCCCCATAGTGCAGTGGTGGTGCAGGGATCTGCTCAGATCCCTCTTTGCAATCCCGGGAACCTAAAAATGAATGGTCTTGATTTCAGCCCAATTCGGGCATTCGGGACGATATATTGGGTGAAATCGGGCATTTTGGCTGTGTATCCGATCGGATGCGCCTTCCTGTGAGCATCGGATCGGATCCTCCAGATTGAATGTGCTGCACATTCAATCAGGTCCGACCTGGGAGCATGGCTGGGATCGCCCAAGATACATCGTATGCGCAAGGACAGCATACGATGTAATTTGGACGATCCTGCCCTCCGGGAGGCTGCCGGGGTGATCTCCTGCGACATGTGGTCGCATAAGTGTATGGGGCACTTTAGCCTATGTACATTCATTTATATGTCACTATTTGTATATTACATACTGCACAGGACAATGGAATATGACTTTGTGTGTTCACTTTCTTCTGTGGGTGAAGGGTAAGACCTTAATGAACCAACATCCTCCCCATGTCATTGGAGGCCACTCTTGGGGAGAGGCTGAAATCTCCACTCCCCAAGGGTCCTACCAAAGCTTTGTGGCATTGATGGCTCTGAAGACCTCTGAAACCTAATGATCCTTATGTGGCTCCAGGGATCAGAAGGTTAAAGGCCCCCTTGGCGAAGTAGGGTCTGAAGATCCTTTAAGAGACCTCTTATGATTTCAAAGGGTTAGGCCACGAGAGGGTCCTTCTCATTTAGAAGAGAGTACAAACATAAACAGCTACGTAATGTTACAAAAGCCCATGTACTCTATCTGAAAGAGCGAATTCTGAGTCGGTCGCTCGTCCGATATTCACACAAAGCGGCCAACATTTATTCACCATGCATGTGACGCAAGTCAGAGGCTGGAGTTGATCTTCTCCAGGTGGTATACGACTACATCAATAAGAAAACAATCTATGATAAAAAAAAATATGTCTCCAGTGTCTGTATATTTGGGAAGTGGAGGGACAGAAGTCACAAAAAACACAAAGTGGTCTATTCACTAAGCCTTGGGTGAAGATAAAGTAGACGGAGATAAAGTACCAGCCAATCAGCTCCTAACTGTCATTTTTCAAACCCAGCCTGTAACATGGCAGTTATGAGCTGATTGGATGGTACTTTATTTCTGTCCACTTTATCTCCACCCAAGGCTTAGTAAATAGACTCCATACTCACTATAAAGGAATTCAGCCACTGTCACTGCTGTAGGCAATCTGTAATGTAGCACGTATCTGCTCTGTAAGCCAGTGCAGTACAATTTATCCTACACAAGTGTGGTATGGAAGGTCGACAGTGTCTAGGTCGACCAGTGTTGGTCGACAGTAACTAGGTCAACAGGGATTCTAAGTCGACATGTTCTAGGTTGACAGGTCAAAAGGTTGACATGAGTTTTTTTTTATTTTGTTGGTGTCGTTTTCTCCGTACAGTGTCCAGGAACCCTAATTAGTGCACAGTGTCCTCTCACATGACTCGCTTCGCTCACCATGCTTCGGGGAAGGTGCCTCGCTCCGCTACTGCTGCGATCGGCACAGGTTACTATTCCCAATCGTAGTCCACTTGGATCGTTAAGCATGAAAAAGTTAAAATAAAGAAAAAAATTGTGGAAAAACTCATGTTGACCTTTTGACCTGTCGACCTAGAACATGTCGACTTAGAGACCCTGTCGACATAGAAACCCTGTCGTCCTAGTTACTGTCGACCAATAGTGGTCGACCTAGACATTGTCGACCTATGTGTCGTCGACCTAGAGACCGGATACCATCCTATGCAAAACCTCTTGAGATCTTTGACCTTGGCGCCTTACTTCGGAGGAGGTACTTCATTTAGCTGTAAGGATCCATGGAAGCCTTTTGTGTTAACGCTAAATATATAGTAGTACATACCGCACATTCCTGCACAAAAATTAGAAAAGTTCATTGACAAGGAAAAATAACTTGTGAGGCTACTACAGGACCTCACACCTAACAGAATCACCCCCATTCATTACTTGTTTTCCTGAACATTTTGCTGCCGTGGAAGTTTGCCTGGCCCGTTCCCCTATCTAAGCTGTGTACGTGTGAGAGTTTGCTGATAGCCTAAGTAGAGGAAATGTGACAGACGGCTCAATGGAATATGTTTTACTGACCTGGCTATAGGTTCATCCACCACACTCAAATATCCATTCTATACGTGGTATTAGGTGACCAGACCTGTTTTTTTTAAGCAGGCCATCCATGAAATTTTAATTCTGCAGGGCGGCTCTGGAACCAATATAGTTGGGTGACATGCATCTTTTATAGGCACCCAGCACATAATCATAGGTTTTCATTGTTTAAACAATGTGATCACATATTACTTGCAAGCCAGAATAGTAGTGGAGAGTGCAGGTGATCAATACCTTTTGTGTGTGTGTATATATATATATATATATATATATGTATATAACTTTTATTTCACTTGTATACCTTTAAATGAATTACACAAGAGATGAACCAGCAGTACAGAACCTCTTTAAGAAAGGGAAGAAATGTTGCTTGTTTGGCACCTTTGCACCCAGGCCTCGCTGCCAGCTTACCAGCAGTTCTTCGGCCCTATGGCACATAAATTATCCGCCATTCTTACTCAGATCACTATACAGAACAAGTAGGGATTTGCTGTAGGAGAAGGCTGTGATTATGCCTCCATTAGTGCAGCAAACATCATCGATGCCAACATCCAAATACATTATTCAGAGAGGCTACAGAGATGGATCCCAGCACGGACGTAACACATGGTGCTTTTTAGGCAATTATAAGGACTGTCTGCAACCCAATCAGGCATGGCTAGAGAACACTTGCCGCAAGAACTGTGTAAAGCCTAAAAAGTGGCGATATTATAAAAAGATCATATATATATATATATATATATATATATATTTGTATTTTTTATTAAATTATTATTATTTTTTTGCCTGATGAAAGCCTTTCTTTACATCTAAATAAATGTGAATTCATTCACACCAATAAATACTTCGATCAGCGAATCTTTCAGGTACAACTTTTAAGCTCCAGTCCTACTGGTCCTGCTGGTAATGATGTAGCAGGAAAGGTCTGCTGATGCACAAATGTACCGGCAGACATTCTCTGCAAACACAAGAGAAAGGGCAGCAAAAGGGTTAATGTAGTTGTGAGAGTCTGGATAGGCAGAGTGACGGGGATTGCAGTCTGCATTACTAGGCTGTTGCTGCTGCTGCACTTCCACCGGCAGAGAGAAGGTGGAGCTGCCGTCTGCATTTCTATGCGTCGCAGTCACCACTAGAGGCGCTGCCACTCTCCGTCCGTGGGAGCTCCGTGAGCGCGTTCCGGTCAGGCTGTCACTGGGCTGCAGGCAGCGGGAGAGAGCCAGGCTGCAGCCACCCTGTCATGCTGAGGATGTCATGGCTTAGGGCACATCGGGACTGTCAGCAGGCAAAGGCATTGGATAGAATGCTGCATAGGGGAAGCATTCTGAAAACCAATGGTGTAATAATGTGTACCGTGTATCGAGCTAATGTATTATACTGGGTTACTCTGAAGGCAGTTATACTGTAGTAGTAGGGTAGTAGGGCTGATTCAGAGGTGGGAGCAAAGTATTATATATATATATACACACACACACACACACATATATATATACACTGCTCAAAAAAATAAAGGGAACACTAAAATAACACATCCTAGATCTGAATGAATGAAATATTCTTATTAAATACTTTGTTCTTTACATAGTTGAATGTGCTGACAACAAAATCACACAAACATTATCAATGGAAATCAAATTTATTAACCCATGGAGGTCTGGATTTGGAGTCACACTCAAAATTAAAGTGGAAAAACACACTACAGGCTGATCCAACTTTAATGTAATGTCCTTAAAACAAGTCAAAATGAGGCTCAGTAGTGTGTGTGGCCTCCACGTGCCTGTATGACCTCCCTACAACGCCTGGGCATGCTCCTGATGAGGTGGCGGATGGTCTCCTGAGGGATCTCCTCCCAGACTTGGACTAAAGCATCCGCCAACTCCTGGACAGTCTGTGGTGCAACGTGGTGTTGGTGGATGGAGCGAGACATGATGTCCCAGATGTGCTCAATTGGATTCAGGTCTGGGGAACGGGCGGGCCAGTCCATAGCATCAATGCCTTTGTCTTGCAGGAACTGCTGACACACT